>NC_047573.1:37225797-37526352 GCF_011004845.1 Esox lucius | reverse complement strand
TTTTATAAATTGATTTTCATTTGGAGTCTCTGGGAGGGGTGCTGGAAAGTGCTCCGACTGGGGACTCTATCGTTCGACTGGGGGACTTCAACGCCCACGTGGGCAACGACAGTGACACCTGGAGGGGCGTGATTGGGAGGAACGGCCCATCCTGATCTGAACCCGATGGCGGGGGAGGAAGCTGGACAGACTCGGCAGGCCCAAGCGTACTGTAAGGGTCTGCTGGGAACGTCTGGCCGAGTCTCCTGTCAGAGAGATCTTTAACTCCCACCTCCGGCAGAGCTTCGACTGGATCCCGAGGGAGGCTGGAGATATTGAGTCCGAGTGGACCATGTTCTCCACCGCCATTGTCGAAGCGGCCGCTCGGAGCTGTGGCCATAAGGTCTCCGGTGCCTGTCGAGGCGGCAATCCCCGAACCCGGTGGTGGACACCGGAAGTAAGGGATGTCGTCAAGCTGAAGAAGGAGTCCTATCAGGCCTGGTTGGCTTGTGGGACTCCTGAGGCAGCTGACGGGTACCGACAGGCCAAGCGGGCTGCAGCCCGGGTGGTTGTGGAGGCAAAAACTCAGGCCTGGGAGGAGTTCGGTGAGGCCATGGAGAAGGACTATCGGCTGGCCTCGAAATTCTGTCCATAAAAACTACGAACAGAACCAGCGACAAAGGGCAGCCCTGCCGGAGTCCAACATGCACTGGGAATCTCGAAGAGATTCTGGCAAACCATCCGGCGCCTCAGGAGAGGGAAACAGTGCCCTACCAACGCTGTTTACAGTAGAGGTGGGCAGCTGTTGACCTCAACTGAGGATGTCGTCGGACGGTGGAAGGAGTACTTCGAGGATCTCCGCAATCCCGCTGTCACGTCTTCCATTGAGGAAGCAGAGGATGAGGGCTCAGAGGTGGACTCGTCCATCACCCGGGCTGAAGTCACAGAGGTGGTCAAGAAACTCCTCGGTGGCAAGGCACCGGGGGTGGATGAGATCCGCCCTGAGTACCTCAAGTCTCTGGATGTTGTGGGGCTGTCTTGGTTGACACGCCTGTGCAACATCGCGTGGCGGTCGGGGACAGTGCCTCTGGGATGGCAGACCGGGGTGGTGGTCCCTCTTTTTAAACAGGGGGACCGGAGGGTGTGTTCCAACTATAGGGGGATCACACTTCTCAGCCTCCCCGGGAAAGTCTATGCCAGGGTTCTGGAGAGGAGAATACGGCCGATAGTAGAACCTCGGATTCAGGAGGAACAGTGTGGTTTTCGTCCGGGCCGTGGAACACTGGACCAGCTCTATACCCTCTACGGGGTGTTGGAGGGTTCATGGGAGTTTGCCCAACCAATCCACATGTGTTTTATGGATTTGGAGAAGGCATTCGACTGTGTCCCTCGCGGCATCTTGTGGAGGGTGCTTCGGGAATATGGGTTCCTGGGTCCTTTGCTAAAGGCTGTCAGGTCCCTGTACGACCGAAGCAGGAGCTTGGTCCGCATTGCCGGCAGTAAGTCAGACTTGTTCCCAGTGCATGTTGGACTCCGGCAGGGCTGCCCTTTGTCGCCGGTTCTGTTCGTAGTTTTTATGGACAGAATTTCTAGGCGCAGCCAGGGGCCGGAGGGTGTCAGGTTTGGGGACCACACAATTTTGTCTCTGCTCTTTGCAGATGATGTTGTCGTGTTGGCCCCTTCTAACCAGGACCTTCAGCATGCACTGGGACGGTTTGCAGCCGAGTGTGAAGCGGTGGGGATGAAAATCATTACATTCAAATCCGAGGCCATGGTCCTCAGTCGGAAAAGGGTGGCTTGCCCACTTCAGGTTGGTGGAGAGTGCCTGCCTAAAGTGGAGGAGTTTAAGTATCTAGGGGTCTTGTTCACGAGTGAGGGAAGGATGGAACGGGAGATTGACAGACGGATCGGTGCAGCTTCTGCAGTAATGCAGTCGATGTATCGGTCTGTCGTGGTGAAGAAAGAGCTGAGCCGTAAGGCGAAGCTCTCGATTTACCGGTCAATCTACATTCCTACTCTCACCTATGGTCATGAGTCATGAGTAGAGCCGCTGCTCCTCCACATCAGCTGAGGTGGCTTGGGCATCTGTTTCGGAACGCCTTCCTGGGGAGGTGTTCCGGTCCCGTCCCACCGGGAGGAGACCCCGGGGAAGACCTAGGACACGCTGGAGGGACTATGTCTCCCGGCTGGCCTGGGAATGCCTCGGTGTCCCCCCGGAAGAGCTGGAGGAAGTGTCTGGGGAGAGGGAAGTCTGGGCATCCCTGCTTAGACTGCTGCCCCCGCGACCCGGCCCCGGATAAGCGGAAGATGAAGGATGGATTTTCATTTGAATGAGTGAAATAAGTATTTGATCCCCTCTCAATCAGAGATTTCTGGCTCCCAGGTGTCTTTTATACAGGTAACAAACTGAGATTAGGAGCACACTCTTAAAAGGGAGTGCTCTTAATCTCAGTTTGTTACCTGTATAAAAGGCACCTGTCCACAGAAGCACTCAATCAATCAGATTCCAAACTCTCCACCATGGCGAAGACCAAAGAACTGCCCAAAGATGTCAGGGACAAGATTGTAGACCTACACATGGCTGGAATGAGCTACAAGACCATCGCCAAGCAGCTTTGTGAGAATGTGACAACAGTTGCTGCGATTATTCGCAAATGGAAGAAACACAAAAGAACTGTCAATCTCCCTCGGTCTGGGGCTCCATGCAAGATCTCACCTGGAGTTGCAATGATCATGAGAACGGTGAGGAATCAGCCCAGAACTACATGGGAGGATCTTGTGAATTATCTCAAGGAAGCTGGGACCATAGAAACCAAACCAATAATTGGCAACACACTACGCCATGAAGGACTGAAATCCTGCAGCGTCCGCAAGGTCCTGGTCAAGAAGGCACATGTACAGACCCTTCTGAAGTTTGCCAATGAACATCTGAATGATTCAGAGGAGAACTGGGTGAACGTGTCAGGTGGTCAGGTGAGATAAAAATCCAGCTCTTTGGCATCAACTCAACTCGCCATGTTTGGAGGAGGAGGAATGCTGCCTATGACCCCAAGAACACCATTCCCACTGTCAAACATGGAGGTGGAAACATAATTCTTTGGGGGGGGGTTTCTGCTAAGGGGACAGGACAACGTCACCGCATCACAGGGACGATGGACGGGGCCATGTACCGTCAAATCTTGGGTGAGAACCTCCTTCCCTCAGCATGACAATGACCCAAAACACACGGCCAAGGCAACAAAGGAGTGGCTCAAGAAGAAGCACATTAACATCCTGGAGTGGCCTAGCTAGTCTCCAGACCTTAATCCCATAGAAAATGTGTGGAGGGAGCTAAAGGTTTGAGTTGCCAAACGTCAGCCTCGAAACCTTAATGATTTGGAGAAGATCTGCAAAGAAGAGTGGAACAAAATCCCTCTTGAGATGTGTGCAAACCTGGTGGCCACCTACAAGAAACGTCTGACCTCTGTGACTGCCAACAAGGGTTTTGCCACCAAGTACTATGTAATGTTTTGCAGAGGGGATAAATACTTATTTCATTCATTAAAATGCTAATGAATTCATAACATTTTTGACATGCGTTTTTCTGGATTCTTTTGTTGTTATTCTGTCTCTCACTGTTCAAATAAACCTACCATTGAAATTATTGACTGAACATTTGTCAGTGGGCAAACATACAAAATCAGCAGGGGATCAAATATTTTTCTCTCACTATGTATTGTGATTGTTTGTAAATTGTATTTATTTTGTAAATCCTGTTTAGTGTTCCCTTGTGAATGAGACCTTGGTCTCAATTATGATTTCCTTGTATATATATAAAAGTGAATTAGAAAACAAAACAAATCGCTGAACTAGGATCAAGCCCCTCTTCAATCCATTTCAAATCAAAACTCATCCCAGAAACATCAGTGGGCAAACATACAAAATCAGCAGGGGATCAAAAGAAAATTCCCTCACTGTATGCTGTGCAGCATTACAAGTTATTGATACATTTCATCAACAAATTATACATATTTTGACATTTGTAATGTAACCTACAGCCTATTCATAGGCACAAAATCAGGTAATATCCAATAAACATTTCATTACATGTAGTTATTACTTAAACATGCAGTTGGATGTCTTTAACAAATAATGCATGGATCACCAAAGCATCTCCCTAAAGATTGCTCCAAATCAGAGCGACCCAAAACATTTACACTGGCTTGGCCCATGCTCTCACCAAAGGTCAATTTTGATTGTTGACCATCAAGTGTGACAACACAAATAGTTGGTTGATGCTGCCTGAGACGGTCACAGCTTGTGCTTGTTCACTCTCTGAATCATTCTTTTGACATGCACCCTTAGCCCGGCTGGATTGGGTCTCCCTAACCTCATGCGCTGGCATCTGTGTGCGCCGCGGCAGAAAAGCTGGCCGACAGACCTTGCATGGAACAAGATCCTCCACGAGATAGCCCTCATCCACCATAATGGCCATGATCTGGGATACGTAAGGACATTCCCACCATGCTGACATTCCCAACATGCCCTTGAAGGTACTGTGCGACTTGTAAGAAAACACTCTGCAGGAGTAGGGAAGATGGTGTCTAGTAGCAGTTACGTGCAGTTACACAACCTTGAGTATTTGCTTTAAGGAAGACCAAATAGCTTTGGATGAAATGGGGTTGTCTACTTACACACATTACTATGATTGTCCATCTTCTATATGTATCAAGAAGCACTAGAAGCTAACTAATGTTGCAGCCTATAATAGTCTTAGCATTCTGATTCTTTCAGATATTTATTATACTTAATCTTTTTACTGCAATTTAGTTTTTTAAAACTGTTTCTACACTGCAGTGCATAACTAATGCTAATACAATATTCATTCAGTAGACTTACTGTTGGTAAGATTTTGTCCTAGTTTTGAATACCACGGTAGGAGATACAGGAGGACCTTTGGATTGCTGGAGAGTAGGGGTGTGCAAAGCAGCCAGTATTTGTATCTGTATTTGTATTTGTTAAGGGGGGAAAAGTATTTGTATTTGTATTCGAGTAAAATTCAAAATAGGCGTAAAGATTCCGTTTTATTTTTGCGTTACACTTTTAATATTCGTTATAGTGTAAGTATTCTTTAATTAAATCTATTATAATAATTATGGATATGGAAATATTGGTTGATATTTTTCCATAAATCCAGCAATGAACATGTAACAAGGAACGTCATTGAAAAGAAAATAACCTAACAACCATTACCTCATCCATGGTTGAACCAACAACTAATAAATACCATTTGTGAACATTATGAACCCCACCACCCCTCCTTGTTGGAGGACGCCGAACCGACAGAATGAACATGTAACAAGGAACGTCATTGAAAATAAAATAACATAACAGCCAACTCATCCATGGTTAACCAACAACTAATAAAATACTGAGCGCTCTCTGTTGCTGTGTGGAGAATGGAGATGTGTGGAGCAGCCTGTGTCAGTTACCGCTTTTATTATTTTTCCCTCCCCCGACTGAACGTCACTCACTCACTCATCCCGGCATGTTTCTCATGAGAAAACGCAGCTTTTTGATATAACTGTTTTCTTGTTCCCAAATACAAATATTTTGTTTGTAAAAACGTTATTTGTGCCTTTCCGAAAACCGTATTCGGGTTCGGCTCCACCCCTACTGGAGAGTAAACAATAATTGTACCTTGTGTAAAAACCTGTCTTCGTCAGATCCCAGTAAAGCACTGTACACGAAAGTGGTGTTGTGTTTTCTGGTTTTCCAGCTTTGTTCAAAGTTCCTGGATTTCTCTTGCTTGCTCCTGGTTCGCCATTATTAAGGCCATATCCATAGCTGCGGGATCAGGGCCTGCACAGTAATCATGCCTCTAGATTGGATCAGAGACTGTATAGTCCATCGTTGTTAGCGAACATTTCTCGCCTCGTCTTCCTCTTTAGGGGCAGGGGGTTTCGGTCAACTTCCCCAAACACCAGGTCTGTTTTGAATGTGACTATTCCATGCGAAGACTGTAGGAACCACACTTTTTTTTAGGTACCACCGTCCTCCAACTTTTCCCTCAGCGAAGTCACTGGCGATGAAATGTGTACTGCACATCTTTGTGACGTGTTAATGTCTCGATGTACTGCCACCAACCACCGTTTTCTGACCTCTTCATCGATCAGGAATAAATGTTCATCTTCGCGTGGCAGAAATGTAAACTTACTCATTGCAAAAAATATATAAACATATATATATAAAGTAATCTGATGTGTTCACGATAGCCAGCTATTAAATTTCAAAAGATTTTTGTCATTTGCAATAAGTTATGGCAATGAAATGCTTGGTTTTCCTACTCCCGACAGCGCAGTTAAAAGTTAAAAAAAAGTACTGGTAATTATAATATATATATATAAGAAGATAACACAAACTATCAATAATAACACTATACAAAAAAACATGCATCAATAATAATAACTATACAACTGTACAACCGTAGTGCAATGTAAAAGTGACAGGTGTGCATGATATGATTGGCAGATGAGCATGATATCAAGTCACAGGTGTGTATGGGACTATGGATGGAAGGGAGGAGGGGTTCCTGAATTGAATTGTCCCGTAGCCTGTTAGTTTTGGACGGAATACTCCTGTAATTTCTGCCTGGCAGCTTGGTAAACAGTCCGTGGCATGGGTGGCTGGGATCTGTAATGATTTGTTTGATCCTCCTCCTACAACTCTGTGTAGAGATCCTACAGGGATTGCAGATCAGACCTTGTGATGTGCTCTGCTGTTTTAATCGGTCGAGGGCAGTGCAGCTGCCATACCAGGCACTGACACAGCCGGACAGGATAATCTCGATGGTGCATCTGTAGAAGTTAGAGAGTATCCTGGAATCCGTGCCAAATCTCCTTAATCGGCGTAGGAAGAAGAGCCATTTCCTGGCCTCCTTCACCAAGATGTTAGAGTGATGATGAGACCAGGTCAAGTCATCGCTGATGTTGACACCAAGGAACCAGATGTTGTGAAATCTCTCTACAGCAGACCCATTGATGTGTATGGGGGCGTGGTATCCCCGCTGCTGCTTCCTGTGATCTCCTTTGTTTTGCTGATAATGAGCTGGAGATTGTTTTCCTGACACCACAAAGTCAGTGACCTTACCTCATCTCTATAGGCTGACTCATCATTGTCAGAGATCAGGCCTATGATGGTGTTGGAGACGTCGGTTGCCAGGCAGTTATGGGTGAAGAGAAAGTACAGGAGTGGACTCCGCACACAGCCCTGGACGGAGCCAGTACAGAGAGTCAGTGAGGAGGAGGTGGTGTTGCCCATCCGAACCACATGGGGTCTGCCCGTCAGGAAGTTCAGGATCCAACTGCACGTAAAGGGGTCGAGACCCAGATCCCTGAGCTTCACCGCTAGCTTGTGGGGCACAATGGTGTTGAAGGCTGAGCTGTAGTCAATTAACAGCATTCTCACGTGTTCCTCTTGTCCAGATGACAGAGTGCGGAGTGGAGGGTCAAAGCAATTTGATTCACTGCAGATTTTGCAGGTTTTCCCACTTACAAAGCATGTAGAAGTCTGTAATTTTTATCATAGGTACTCTTCAACTGTGAGTGACGGAATCTAAAACAAAAATCCAGAAAATCACACTATGATTTTTAACTAATTAATTTGCATTTTATTGCATGACATAAGTATTTGATACATCAGAACAGCAAAACTTAATATTTGGTACAACAACCTTTGTTTGCAATTACAGAGATCATACGTTTCCTGTTGTTCTTGACCAGGTTTGCACACACTGCAGCGGGGATTTTGGCCCACTCCTCCATACAGACCTTCTCCAGATCCTACAGGTTTCGGGGCTGTCGCTGGGCAATACGGACTTTCAGCTCCCTCCAAAGATTTTCTATTGGGTTCAGGTCTGGAGACTGGCTAGGCCACTCCAGGACCTTGAGATGTTTTGGGTCATTGTCATGCTGGAAGACCCAGCCACGACCCATCTTCAATGCTCTTACTGAGGGAAGGAGGTTGTTGGCCAAGATCTCGCGATACATCTCCCTTTTGCAGAAAAGCATCCTCAAAAAATGATATTCCACCTCCATGCTTCACGGTTGGGATGGTGTTCTTGGGGTTGTACTCATCCTTCTTCTATCTCCAAACACGGCGAGGAGAGTTTAGACCAAAAAGCTCTATTTTTGTCTCATCAGACCACATGACCTTCTCCCATTCCTCCTCTGGATCATCCAGATGGTCATTGGCAAACTTCAGACGGGCCTGGACATGCACTGGCCTGAGCAGGGGGACCTTGCGTGCACTGCATGATTTTAATCCATGACGGCGTAGTGTGTTACTAATGGTTTTCTTTGAGACTGTGGTCCCAGCTCTCTTCAGGTCATTGACCAGGTCCTGCCGTGTAGTTCTGGGCTGATCCCTCAACTTCCTCATGATCATTGATGCCCCACAAGGTAAGATCTTGCATGGTGCCCCAGACCGAAGGACATTGACCGTCATCTTGAATTTCTTCCATTTTCTAATAATTGCGCCAACAGTTGTTGCCTTCTCACCACGCCTATTGTCCTGTAGCCCATCCCAGCCTTGTGCAGGTCTACAATTTTATCCCTGATGTCCTTACACAGCTCTCTGGTCTTGGCCATTGTGGAGAGGTTGGAGTCTGTTTGATTGAGTGTTTGGACAGGTGTCTTTTTTACAGGTAACGAGTTCAAACAGGTGCATTTAATACAGGTAGTGAGTGGAGAACAGGAGGGCTTCTTAAAGAAAAACGAACAGGTCTGTGAGAGCCAGAATTCTTACTTGTTGGTCATGCAATAAAATGTAAATTAATTATTGAGCGTCATCGACCATACATTGCAGAGGATGTTTAGTGGTGTAGTACAACGTGAGATGAGATGTGTTCTCCACTTGTAAAATAAAACAAGCAGTCAGGGAAACTTCAGCGACTAGCAGAACTTTGTCAAGTCACTCGTGAGGATTATCCCGATTATGTAATTTCTCCATGGTTTCATAATCATGAGTATTTTCCATTGCGATTAATACTAAAATTGTCTATCATCTCATCCCTAGTTCTGCGTCTCATGAATGTTCTTTGTGATCCGAACACCTCATATGTAGATTTGTCTGTCCATAACACTTTTTTCAAATCTTACTGTCTCATGTCTGTTTCTTTTCCCATCTTAATCGTTTCTTATTATTGGCCAGTCTGAGATATATGTATTTTTCTCTGCCTTGAAGGCCTGCATCCCGGAGACACCTCTTCTCTGTTGATGATGAGACTGGTGTTTTGCTGGAACAAGGCAATTAAATGAAGCTGCCCGTTTAGGACCTGTGAGGCATTTGTTTCTCAAACTTTTTGTATTTGTCCTCTTGCTTAGTTGTGCACTTGGGCTCCCACTCTTTCTATTCTGGTTAAAGCTATTTTGCCCTGTTCTGTGGGGGAGTAGTACACATCATTGTACGAGATCTTCAGTTTCTTGGCAATTTCCCGCATGGAACTGCTTTCATTTCTAAGAACAAGAATAGACTGACGAGTTTCAGAAGAAAGTTCTTTGTATCTGGCCATTTTATTTGTGTCCCCTAACTTTTGAACTGTAGTGTATGTTTATGTATGTGTTATACCTTAACTTTAGACGAAAGGAGACCATGCTAGTCATGCAATCTATGTTAGTGTAGATTTGACGTACTATAAAAAGTAATGTTGAACAAATAACTAAACATTGTGTCAGTTTACTTGAACTGATAAAATACTGTTTATGAATGTCATGATACTGTAGTATTATGACCATTGTGGAATCTGTGTAATAATGTAGTATTTAAAATGTATTATGAAGGTATGTTTCATTGAAAGATATATGCGCCTAGGTAAAAGAGCAATATGAACATCTGTGTTTAGATTCTTTCAGTAGGTTGTGCTCTGTTTACAGTGACCATCTGGCACAGGGATTTTTCGTCTTGGAAACAAGATGTTTGCTAGGTAGACAAGCCCATCAATGTAAATATCAGCTTGTAACCAGCTTTACAGTGAGACAATTTTGGAACATTCACTGAAATAGGACAACTCTGCTGCATGATTCCAAAAAATTCCAAATGTATTTTCTCCCTTGATTTGTGTGGGTTCTACATTTTTTTTATCACTATATGTAACCGGGAAATTCTGTCACCATCCTGTCTCTCTTGAACTGACACAATACAGTATATGACAATACAAAAAAAAGCATTATGACCATAATCACTGGAACCAGATAGGCCCACCACCTACCTGTACATGCCATTATGTTGGTCATTAGTCACAAAGAGACATGTCCTGCTCCTGAAATCTACTACTGGCATCCTAGTCATGAGAAACATTGCATTGGGGAAGTTAAATATCTCACATCACTGCATGCATAATTATATTGATATATAGCATTTATAATGGAATGTAATTTCAAAATACTGTTTATAAGAAGACTGGTGTTACAGGATCGTTTGTTTTGACAAACCTGCGTAGGTGTCATAACCAGTCATAAAAAAACATTACATTGTCATAATATTTCAAAATATATGTGCCATTACAGCTGACATGACACCTTATGACATGGTTATGACAGAGTTACGACCATGTTATGACCCTACACTTCAAGTAAAGTGTTACCATATTTTATTTCAATAAAGCCTAAGCCATTTATTTTTGCATATCGGGATCAATGCGCATGGTCGGCTCAGAAAGATGTTAAAATGATTTTCATGTGTGACTTATTTGTTACTCAGGACTCCTGTAATTACTTGTATTTGTGTTCTTTAATTAACCAACCAATAGATGAGAAACAATCTCAATTAGTAATCTATGTTATGGGTCATGGGTTTACTGAATGATTTATGACAGCATCAGTGTGATTTGTAGTTTTTTCCCCCCAGACAATTAGGTTACTTAAGACAATTTATTATTCGAATAGTCTAAACATTTCAAATGCATATTACCAGAGGTGTAAAAAGTACAAAGTAAAAGTACTCAACTGGGTTCGGCTGTGTTCATCACTTTTGGGAAGTATCTAATTAAGATCTAAATAACCAGGTAAAGGGAGTTCAAAACTAACTAGTGATCAATTAAATAAAAAGGAAGAGTGTAAATTATCAATTAAGGACACTGATGAGTTATGAACTCTGTTTACATGGTCATTTAACCCTTCTTTAGGAACTTCCCAAAACTGGTGAACACAGCCGAGTACTTCTACTTTGTACTTTTTACACCCCTGCATATTACTAATCTAGGGTGAGAACAGAGTGTTTGGGTGAATCATTTCTTAATCAAAAGCATGACCGCAGAGAGGTTTTGAAAATGTGCTGCAGCAAGGGAGTCTATGTTGTGCTTACATACAGTATTGTGAAATGACGTGTATGACAGTATAATACTGTTGAAGTATATGACTGTATGCTTGTTTATGTTTCGATAACAAAAGACCATCTCTTTATCCATACACAGAAAGTCACGTTCACTTAAAGCGCAACAGTAAATAGCCAATGGGCTTATGTTTATCCTGTTTGGGATGTCTATAAAGATCATCCGGAAGTTTATTTGAGTGAGATGAGCTCAAGTTTGTAAGACAGAGTATTGAGTCATAAACAATAGACTATCAAATTCTGCAATAAATAAATGAATTACTCTCCCTTAACGACCGGGTACGCGATCATAATTTCAAACACATATACGAAACGGCTGATTTCTAACAATACCCACCATTTCTTCATGAACTATTTGTAACAACCATATGAAATACCAAACTAGTACAATGCTTGGTTCAGACTGTTATTTTGAGCAATACAACGTCATTTTGAATTGTAGACATGTTCATCTTTGACATCAACAACTATTGCAACTTGAGTTTATGTAAACCATGCTAAAAGTATGAATTTGACTGAAAGGGCATTGTTTCCAAGCACCAACACCATTGTACTTTTCCACCACTGTTTATAAGGTTTTGGAAGGGTTTTATTCATGGATGCATTTACACATACAGTAAGTACTATTACAGACACTGTAATGCTCATTTTGGAATTACAGTATCTCACAAAAGTGAGTACACCCCTGACATTTCTGTAAATATTTTATTATATCTTTTCATGTGACAACACTGAAGAAATGACACTTTGCTACAATGTAAAGTAGTGAGTGTACAGCGTGTTTAACAGTGTACATTTGCTGTCCCATCAAAATAACACAACACACAGCCCTTAATGTCTAAACCACTGGCAAAAAAAGTTGTGAAAATGTCCAAATTGGGCCCAATTAGCCATATTCCCTCCCCGGTGTCATGGCATCTTCAAATAGAAGGTGGAGGAGTGCAAGGTCTCTAACATCCACCAGCTCTGTGATGTCGTCATGGAGGAGTGGAAGAGGACTCCAGTGGCAACCTGTAAAGCGCTGGTGAACTCCATGCCCAAGAGGGTTAAGGCAGTGCTGAAAAATAATGGTTGGGCCCAATTTGGACATTTTTACTTAGAAATCAGCCGTTTCATATAGTGGTTGAAATAATTATCGCAAACCCGGTTTTCAAGGGAGAGAGTAATACAATTATTTATTGCAGCATTAGATAGTCTTGTTCATGAGGTTAAGGACCTGGTCTTCCTTACACAACCTCAATCTTATCTCACTCAATCTGTTCTCCCTGCAATGTTGGTTACAAGCTGCTATATACATTGAGGGGTGTGTCTACCTAGCAAAGATCAGTTTTCCAAGAAAGTAACCCCCATGCCACATGGTCAATGTAAACATTCTTGTGGTTATCAGAGCGCAACCTAAAGAGAGATTATCTAAACAGAAAGGTTTCTGTTGTTCTCCTTATCTAGGCACATTCACTTCCAATAAAAAACGTACATTCACATTGTAATTATTAATGCTCAGATTCCACAATATAAAAACATGACAATGTGCAAGTACAATTCAATTCCTAATGAAAAGAAAAGGCCCATACACTTAGTCATTTGTAACATAAGAGGAAACAACAAAAGGAGTATTTAACCAGTCAGGTCTTATTGTTCCTCAAATGAAAATGAATGTAAACAAGTCAATTGACACACCACACTCAGACACATAATTAGATTTATGACAGTTATCAATCCCGTCCCCACCTCAAATTATAAGGGTCGAGAAACATTTTGACATCAATAAGCTACTATCAGTGTTAACAGTGTTCAGCAGAAAATCTGACGAAAACATGACACCATGATGAAATATTCACCCAAGTCCATTGAACAATCAAAACCCCTCTTGTCCGTATCATGATCCATGTGACAATATCATACAAAAGACATATGCATATCCTGTTGTACCTGTGAAAGATTCTACCTTAGGGAAAACATCTACTTTTAATATGGGACGATTCACTATACAAACATACCATGATAGCCGTCATAATGTAGATCATTGAGCATCATCACAAATACGCCGAAGTCCAATATTGGGATTGTTGTTGTACAGAGTTTCCCACCTGTCTTGAGAGAAAAAAACCTTCATACATATGAAATCACCATATCAGTTCATTTAGGAAAACCTTAGATTGTAAGGAAAGAAGTTAGTGTCCAATCAATTGTCCTTCAGTTCTTGTCTTCAGTTTTCTTTGTCTTGATATAAAGTTATTGTAGTCAGTGTGATGTGGACCCAGCATTGCCTGGTTGAGTTTCTAACACTTCACTAATTCAAGATTAACACCACAACAGTGTCTTCCTCTGTGTTGGGACCATGTGACCTTTCCAATGTGACCATTGTGACCAGTCAACTGGCCTGTGGTACTCTGACCTTTAGTATGTAGTCCTTCAGGACTCAGGTGGATTCTCCTCATCTCGCTGTCAATGATTCATCTAGAAATGGAGTGTGAAGCCAAGTGATCTGTCCCTGGCATCGTTCTGCCATGTGAGTGGTCAGGAACATTTGAAACAGAATCAAACAGTGTAGTTGTAGAAATCCTTCGTGAACATGTTGCTGGTACTGACACACTCAGTTGTTGGTGTCCAATCAGTGACATGATGTATCATCAGAAAAGGGGTTGTAATGTCCTGATCTTTTGAAAGTATAACTACAAAACAACGATTAGTGTGGTTCAAAAGTCCATCGGATTTTCATCCATTAGGTATGGTTCCGTCAACTCCCAACAATGAAGACAATAGATCAGTCCTGAAAACTTGTGGATCTCAGAAGTTCCATCATCAGAGTGAAGCGTACACCCTATTCAGACAAGTTTCCATAAAGTTCAAAGTTCCTTTTCCATCCCGAACTGGCTTGATTGATGTTTGGTTCCTTGTGCAATATTAATGCCCAATAGCAAATAGCTGTGGAATATGATTGTCAGACTTGACTTTGCTTAGCCAAATCAGAAATGGTTAGATTTATGCTATTCAAACATTAAAATGTTAGACATTACATCAAACAAAACAATAGTCAAATAAACCAATTAAAAACATCCTGTAAATGGAAAATGGAAAACACAGCAGATGCCAATCCTCCGTTATAACTATGCGAAAAACTAATTGTTTTACATAACTCCTTAAGACCAATTTGATTTGCCTTGAGCCCCTAAGCTCAACTCTTTCCAATCATAATCAATTATCATATCATACATCCCCCCTACCTTCACTTCATTTGGTCAATGGAAAGTGACACCATGAGTGAATGCAGAACAATGACAAATACGGCCACAGGAGGCGCCATCCTGAACCCGCACTGGCCATCTTTTCAGAACGGACATGAAAAATAGAGAACTGGTAATAGGGATGGATCTGGAATCCTTACGATAAGGATTTGCATCATATATATTCATCAAAACAAAGTGAACATGTTAAAAAACATGAACATTCACTAACACCATCAAAGACATCAATGTGCAACACTGTCGCTTGTGCGAAGGAATTATAAAACATATAACCTATTAACAAATGTTTCTAACATAGCTAAATAGATCTAAAATGTGACTTTACCACATTACTATCACACAGGTCTGTGAAATTGGCTATCATGTATTTATAATATCCTGTAGTTTTTTGGCACATTCATTCATTCATTCATTCATCTTCTTCCGCTTCATCCGGGGCCGGGTCGCGGGGGCAGCAGTCTAAGCAGAGATGCCCAGACTTGCCTATCCCCAGACACTTCATCCAGCTCTTCCGGGGGGACACCGAGGCGTTCCCAGGCCAGCCGGGAGACATAGTCCCTCCAGCGCGTCCTAGGTCTTCCCCGGGGTCTTCTCGCGGTGGGACGGAACCGGAACACCTTCCCAGGAAGGCGTTCCGGAGGCATCCGAAACAGATGCCCAAGACACCTCAGCTGACCCCTCTCGATGTGGAGGAGCTGCGGCTCTACTCTGAGCTCCTCCCGGGTGACCGAGCTTCTCACCCTATCTCTAAGGGATCGCCCAGCCACCCTGCGGAGAAAGCTCATTTCGGCCGCCTGTATCCGGGATCTTGTCCTTTCGGTCATGACCCAAAGCTCATGACCATAGGTGAGAGTAGGAACGTAGATTGACCGGTAAATCGAGAGCTTGAGGCTCAGCTCTTTCTTCACCACGACAGACCGATACATCGACCGCATTACTGCAGAAGCTGCACCGATCCGTCTGTCAATCTCCCGTTCCATCCTTCCCTCACTCGTGAACAAGATCCCTAGATACTTAAACTCCTCCACTTGAGGCAAGCACTCTCCACCAACCTGAAGTGGGCAAGCCACCCTTTTCCGACTGAGGACCATGGCCTCGGATATGGAGGTACTGATTCTCATCCCCACCGCTTCACACTCGGCTGAAAACCGTCCCAGCGCATGCTGAAGGTCCTGGTTTGAAGGGGCCAACACGACAACATCATCCGCAAAGAGCAAAGACGAAATCGTGTGGTCCCCAAACCTGACACCCTCCGGCCCCTGGCTGCGCCTAGAAATTCTGTCCATAAAAATTATGAACAGAACCGGTGACAAAGGGCAGCCCTGCCGGAGTCCAACATGCACTGGGAACAAGTCTGACTTACTGCCGGCAATGCGGACCAAGCTCCTGCTTCGGTCGTATAGGGACCTGACAGCCCTTAGCAAAGGACCCAGGAACCCATATTCCCGAAGCACCCTCCACAGGACGCCGCGAGGGACACAGTCGAATGCCTTCTCCAAATCCACAAAACACATGTGGACTGGTTGGGCAAACTCCCATGAACCCTCCAACACCCCGTAGAGGGTATAGAGCTGGTCCAGTGTTCCACGGCCTGGACGAAAACCACACTGTTCCTCCTGAATCCGAGGTTCTACTATCGCCCGTATTCTCCTCTCCAGAACCCTGGCATAGACTTTCCCGGGGAGGCTGAGAAGTGTGATCCCCCTATAGTTGGAACACACCCTCCGGTCCCCCTTCTTAAAAAGAGGGACCACCACCCCGGTCTGCCATCCCAAAGGCACTGTCCCCGACTGCCACGCGATGTTGCACAGGCGTGTCAACCAAGACAGCCCCACAACATCCAGAGACTTGAGGTACTCAGGGCGAATCTCATCCACCCCCGGTGCCTTACCACCGAGGAGTTTCTTGACCACCTCAGTGACTTCAGCCCGGGTGATGGACGAGTCCACCTCTGAGCCATCATCCTCTGCTTCCTCAATGGAAGACGTGACGGCGGGATTGAGGAGATCCTCGAAGTACTCCTTCCACCGCCCGACGACATCCCCAGTTGAGGTCAACAGCTGCCCACCTCTAATGTAAACAGCGTTGGTAGGGCACTGTTTCCCTCTCCTGAGGCGCCGGACGGTTTGCCAGAATCTCTTCGAGGCCAGTCGATAGTCCTTCTCCATGGCCTCACCGAACTCCTCCCAGGCCCAAGTTTTTGCCTCCACAACCACCCGGGCGGCAGTCCGCTTGGCCTGTCGGTACCCGTCAGCCGCCTCAGGAGTCCCACAAGCCAACCAGGCCTGATAGGACTCCTTCTTCAGCTTGACGGCATCCCTTACTTCCGGTGTCCACCACCGGGTTCGGGGATTGCCGCCTCGACAGGCACCGGAGACCTTGCGGCCACAGCTCCGAGCAGCCGCTTCGACAATGGCGGTGGAGAACATGGTCCACTCGGACTCAATATCTCCAGCCTCCCTCGGGATCCAGTTGAAGCTCTGCCGGAGGTGGGAGTTAAAAATCTCTCTGACAGGAGCCTCGGCCAGACGTTCCCAGCAGACCCTTACAGTACGCTTGGGCCTGCCGAGTCTGTCCAGCTTCCTCCCCCGCCATCGGATCCAACTCACCACCAGGTGGTGATCAGTTGACAGCTCCGCCCCTCTCTTCACCCGAGTGTCCAAGACATACGGCCGCAGGTCAGATGAAACGACAACAAAGTCGATCATCAATCTGCGGCCTAGGGTGTCCTGGTGCCACGTGCACTGATGGACACCCTTATGCTTGAACATGGTGTTCGTTATGGACAAACTGTGACTAGCACAGAAGTCCAATAACTGAACACCGCTCGGGTTCAGATCAGGGGGGCCGTTCCTCCCAATCACACCCCTCCAGGTGTCACTGTCGTTGCCCACGTGGGCGTTGAAGTCCCCCAGTAGAACGATAGAGTCCCCAGTCGGAGCACTTTCCAGCACCCCTCCCAGAGACTCCAAGAAGGTCGGGTACTCTGCACTGCGGTTCGGCCCGTAGGCACAAACAACAGTGAGAAACCTATCCCCGACCCGTAGGCGCAGGGAAACGACCCTCTCGTTCCCCGGGGTAAACTCCAACACATGGCGGCAGAGCTGGGGAGCTATAAGCAAACCCACATGCCTAACTAAATTGTTTGGCCCCCTAGGGGATAAGCTGTGCAACTAAATTGGAGTGAAAAACTCCAGCCCATGTGCAGTAGTTGACCTGTTGCAACCACCAGAGCAATTGTATTAGAATAGCTACAGCATACTAATTTACAATTTTTACAGGCAACGGCCAAACTACCACATGGCAAACACAAACATTGTCTTGCTTAACCTCCTAAATTTAGGGAATTCACAAACTTAGATTCATTTGTATTCCTAATAGTGGCGGTCAGCCAAACCCTAAATCACAACTTTATGCTTTTTCTTTGACCACATCTGTGGTTCTATTGATTGTTTTATCAGCAAAAATGGGGGATGACTTTAGGTCTCTACCCTCACTTCAGTTGGTTTCAAAATCATAAATTTCAACATTAAAGCTATTGAAAGGAAAATATAATTAGCTTTCACTTAAAGTTTGATTATCCCAAAACTGAAAATGCGTGTGTTGGTAAAATTACCACAGATAAGACCAGACTGAACACTCAAATGTAACCCTTAGTAAAAGGCTATTCTGATTTAATGGGAAAGGTTGGTAGAGGCCATCCCAGTGGGTCTGCCCCACTTCATGAAGCCCTAAGCTCCACCCATTTATGGTGAGCCATTAAAAAGGCCAAATGTGTTGTTTAATGTATATGACATTTTAATTCCCACACATAAAAAATCTGATATTTGTCCTCAGACTATCCTTTCAATTTAACCTTCGTTAACTGAAGATTTATTTAGTGTCCCACCCATCAAATATTTCTGCAGTTTGTAAAAATTTGCTTATCATTACACAACAACTCAACATTAGGGTGGAAATTAAGAAAACTCTTAAGAATGGCAATGCAGACAGAAAACAGATTTGACATCACTAAAATCAAGGTACAATAAATAATCCAAAGGAAACTCAATGTAGGCCTTAAACACTTACACCAATACCCTATTTGTTCATTAGTCAATTTACCATTTAGTATTAAAACTCAATTTTGTATTTAAACTCCATTAACGAGTATCAGGCGTCTGTTTTATTATCCCAGTTATCGTTGGTAAAGGCAAATAAGAAAAACTATATTATTTAACCAAACTCAATTCAGCATTTAAAATACAACATTTAATTTTATTGTGTGGATTCTTCATTCTGCCACTTATACAATATATAAGGAGAGAGAAACACAGTACTTTAACCTTCTGTAAGACAACCATGAGACTATTTTACCAGATTAGAAAATCATTGTACCAATTTCCAATTTATCACTAGGTTTCAGATGTACCCACTTGTGCTAGCGAACAGCTCAGCACGAAACCGACGGGTACCACATGGTGGGCCTTGGTTAAGGCCTACCCACATTGTCGTGAGACCCCCCTTGAGGCCGCACGACAATGTGGCCTACCCACCAAAGTGTACCTATGATGAAAATTACAGGCCCCTCTCATCCTTTTAAGTGGGAGAACTTGCACAATTGGTGGCTGACTAAATACTTTTTTGCCCCACTGTAACATCTAAGTGCTTTTCATGTAATATTCAATTAAACAAGCTTGGAACCTGATCACAAGGAAGGTGATCAGGTTTCAACCTCATTTAATGGTTTGGTATGATACATTTTAGGAAATAAACATTTAAAAACTCTGAATCAATGGTTATAAAAGCTCACGTCAGTTCCTAGTACCATCCACAATTCCAGGATCCCATAAGAGAGACTCCATCGAGACTACTGTCGGTCAGCCAGGTGGTAAAACAGAATTAATCTTCGTCCATTATGATTGCCTCCTATGTCTCCTATCCCGCCTTTAGACTGTTGTCCTTTCTCGGCCATCTTAACTTTCCTTTGTCTTCTCTCTTCGAATGTACCACACTCTCCATCTGTCCACATACAACTTCCTCTGAATTCATCTTGTTTAGCCGGAAAACTTTATTTTTCTTTCTGTCCATTTCGACTCCAGCCATCGTTGTGAATGATCCTTTTCATTCTTGTTGGTGTCCTATTTTTAAACATGAACGCATCATTGACGTCAGAGGCTGCAGTCCACTTGTTGTATTGGTACAACTGGACGGCATTATATTTTTTACTTGTCACTGTATAATTGCAGAAAAATACAATATCACACTCTAATCCTCAAAAGGAAAATGCAGTATCATCATACTATGGCAACACACCAGTCAACGCCCCACCAAATTGAGACGAACTGTCAGCACACGCAGACAGATTTCGCACGATAAAAACCGTAGCCTAGATGGGTCGCCATAGGACTACCTAACGCTTTTTGCAATCTTGACATTTCGTTCTATGGTGTAGTTTTACGACTCACTGTTCAGTGGTTCTCAGCAACCAGTAACCGGGAAAAACAACTTCTTTGTGATTGCAAATAAAGCCCCTATGCTCTCCAGCCGAAGTTCAGTAGAATCGTTAAAACTTGTCCATCGGGTCGCGGCAGCATCGTATTAGAAATCAGCTGTTTCGTATAGTGGTCGAAATAATTATTGCAAACCCGGTTGTCAAGGGAGAGAGTAATTCAATCATTTATTGCAGCATTAGATAGTCTTGTTCATGAGATTAAGGACCTGAGTGGATGAGATGAGTTTACCCCCTACCATGGCAACCACTTTGAGTATCTCAGTAGAAAGGTGCCACAGCAGTCCAATTCATTATCCAATTCATGTATTTCTAAGTGAGCTAGTGATTTCTTACGTAAATATAAGCCATCAGTCTTTGTACACCAGTGCTGTGGCTGTGCTTAACAATCACTCACATGTTATGGCGATAGAGAGCAATGCATGCCACTCCGAGGAAACAGATCCCTGAAGCGATGCTGAAGATGGACAGCACCTGTCTCTGGTAAGTTTCACGACTCTCTGTGGGGACACAAGCAGATAAATACAATTTTAGACACCCTCCTTAGATATAGACATGTAGATTTCCTTTAAAACCACCTTGCAAAAAAATTATTGGTTGAAAAAATAGAAATGGGTAATAACTAATTCTATATTAAAATCTCACAGAATCCCCCATCCCAAACAATGTTTCACACCTGAACCCCAAGTTCAATGTGCTTGTGATTGGTTTTGAAATCTGTAAAACATTGTGACTGTCATGGATTGTGTAGGGGTTGGAAGTAGGCGCAGGCAGGTTGGTTGAACCAAAACCTGGAACGAGTCCGACTTACTACAGAGAACCCAAACACAGCTCTCACTTTGGACGTACAGGGATTGGATAGCCCTCAGAAGGGACCTCCTCACCCCATACTCCCACAGCACCTCCCACAGTATCTTCCAGGGGACCCGGTCATACGCCTTCTCCAGATCCACAAAACACATGTAGACTGAAAGGGCATATTCCCAGGCCCCCTCCAGGATCCTTGCAAGAGTAAAGAGCTGGACGGAATCCACATTGTTCCTCTTCAATCTGAGGTTCGACTATCTGCCGAACCCTCCTTTCCAGTACCTTTGAGTAGACTTTCCCAGGGAGGCTGAGAAGTGTGATACCCCTGTAATTGGCACACACCCTCTGGTTCCCCTTTTTGAACAGGGGAACAACCACCACACCCAAAACGTTCAACATTTCTGGACTGATCTCGTCAATCCCCGGAGCTTTGCCACTGTGGAGTTGTTTGACTACCTCATTGACTTCTGCCATGGAGATTGACGTGTTAGTGGGATTTAGGAGTTCCTCAAAGTGTTCCTTCCATCGCCCAATTACCACCTCAGTTGAGGTCAACAGTGTCCCCATCCTTACTGTACACAGCTTGGATAGTTTCCAGTTATCCCCTGCTGAGTTGGCGGACTGTTTTCCAGAAGCACCTTGGTGCCGACCGAAAGTCCTTCTCCATGGCTTCCCCAAACTCTTCCCACACCCACTGTTTTGTCTCTTTCACAGCAGAGGTTGCAGCCCTTCAAGTCCGTCGGTACACTGCAACCGTTTCTGGAGTCCTCCGGGATAACATATCCCGGAAAGCCTCCTTCTTCAGTCAGACGGCTCCCCTGACCACCGGTGTCCACCAGGTCCCCGCCGCAGCTTCGGCAATGGAGGCTTTTAACATCGACCACTCAGGTTCAATGCCCCCAACCTCCACAGGGATGAGTTTACACAGTGTAAACTAATCTCATCCACCCAACCTCCACAGGGATGCCAGAAAAGCTCCACCAGAGTTGAAGATCTTTCGGACTGGGGCCTCCTCCAGACGTTCCCAGTTCACCCGCACTACCCATTTGGGCTTTCCCGGTCTGTCCAGAGTCTTCCCCCACCCCCTGACCCAACTCACCACCAGATGGTGATCGGTTGACATCTCCGCCCCTCTCTTTACCAGAGTGTCCAAAACATGCAGCCTCAGATCCGATGACACGATCACAAAATCAATCATTGACCTTCGGCCTAGGTTGCTCTGGTACCACGTACACAAATGAGCATCCTTATGTTCGAACATGGTGTTCGTTATAGATAATCCATGACTAGCACAGAACTCTTAAAACAAACGACCACTCGAGTTCAGATCAGGGAGGCCATTCCTCCCTATCACGCCTCTCCAGGTGTCTCCATCATTGCCCACGTGTCCCCCAGCAGAATTATGGAGTCACCTACTGGAGCCCCATACAGGACTCCATTCAGGGTCTCCAAGAAGGCCAAATACTCCGAATACTGCTGTTCAGGGCATATGCACAAACAACAGTCAGAGATTCCCTCCCCACAACCCGTAGGCGTAGGGAGGTAACCCTCTCATCCACCGGGGTAAACTCCCAACATAGCGGCATTCAGCCGGGGGCTTGTGAGTATCCCGCCTGGCGCCTCACACCCTGGGCAACTCCAGAGAAGAATAAAGTCCATCCCTTATCCAGGAGTCCATCCCTTATCCAGGAGACCGTGCGTGGATGTAAGCCCCACCAGATCTAACTGATAGTGCTCCACCTCCCCAAATGTTCCGGTTCCTTCCCCCACAGAGAGGTGACGTTCCACGTCCCCAGAGCCACCTCCTGCCGCCCGGGTCTGGTCCGTCGAGGCCCCTGGCCTTCACTGCCATCCATATGGCAGCGCACCTGACCCCAGCGGTTCCTCCCATGAGTGGTGGGCCCATAGGATGGAGAGGGGGGTGCCACGTTGCTTTTTTGGGCTACGCCCGACCGGGCTCCGTGGCAAACCCGGCCACCAGGCACTCGCCTGCGAACCCTCCCTCTGGGCCTGGCTCCAGACGGGGGCCCGGGGCTTCCTCCAGGCAGGGTAATTCCACCTCTTCCTTGTTTATGCATAGGTTTTTTTTTATTTGAATTTTCAATTACTTATGTTTTCATTTCTATTTTGTCATGAGCATCTGACCAGGAAATTGCTTTCAATATGATCTGCGAAATCCAACATTACTTGCACTATACAGTCCAACCAGTTCTAACCAACAAGCCCTGCACTTGCCAATGTACACATACATCTATGATTGCCGCCTACCTATTTCCGGTTGGCAAGTTTAACAGTGTCCTGCCTTCAGAGAATGACTGACAGGGCGGTAGAACATGAAAATGTAAAAGTTAGGAAGAGCATTAGAGTGTACTGCAAAAGGTGGCACTGTTTTTCACTTTTCACATTTGAATTAATATTTCAATTAAGTTAAAGCTGATATCAGATGATCCCAGGCCTGCATCTGAAAAACCTCTGTATACAGTGTCCTGCTCCTAATGAAATAAGTGGTCCGCTCTCGCAGTTGCAGAACATTTTATCCTACACACAGGAAGTGATGCATTTGATGTATCAAAAAAAAGAGCTGAGGCTGGAAAAAAATAGCCAATTATATAAAAGATTTAAGAAGATCAGAATGTAACTGTACCTAAGAAAATACGGTTTAGGTCAAAAGAAAGCAAATCTGGTGAAAGAGAGGCAGATCGACATTGTTCGGAGTGAACATTGGTGCAGTTGCCTATTCACGATGGTTGGAACTGATGGAGCAAAATGCAATCAACTTTGACGCTGATGTGGCAATTCTTCTGTTAAGTACAATTAGCTAAAATGCTAATTACCTAGCTAACTGTTGTTAGTAACTGCCCTAATGGTATTAATGTGGATAGCTATACAGACAAAACAGACATGGCTACAGTTACTGATTGTACATCTATCCAGCAGACATTGTTTGCAAGTTTTGCAAATATTTTAACCAGCTTTTAATAATGTCATTTGCCAACAAGGACAATATTAGCTGCCTCAGAATAACCTAATACTAATTGGCTATAACAAATTTATGGAGTTAAATATCTGCCAAAAGATTAAGCGTACGTATTGTTGGGATTGTAAGAAAATACATCCGTATATTGGTATGATTGTAAAAACAGTAATACACAAAACATGAAACGAAAGCGTGAAATAAAATCTGTGAACCTACAAACACCCTGTTGCGATGACGGACAAATATTTTTTGCTCGTACAAATATAGTTTTACAATTCTAAAATAAAACATTCCGATCTGGAGTTTTGGCAGTTTAATCTCATCTTCCCATAAAACGTAACTGAAACTTTACAGGCATGAGTACTAATATAAGTAGCAGAGGCAGTGTGACTGATATGGGAAACTGGAAAAAGGTATCCTGCAAAATTTCTATTTGAAAGTCTTCATTCTTCATGCATGCATAGTGAATGCTGATTATCATGTGCGTAACCCGGCAAGCCTAGTTCAGCTGACCTGCAACAGAAAGAGTTGCCCTCTAGAGATTCAAACCCTAGTACCCCACATGAAAGGCTGTGTCATTAACCACTACACCACTGAGCTGTACATTTGCTGGGTGTCAGTATAGCCTCTTGAGTCTATCCTGAACAAATCCTCTTTTGCCACTGGCCACTTTAACAGCTAATTGGCCATTCCCTAAAAGCCAGTTCCACTCCATTTTTTCATTGCAACCCTCTAATCAGGAAATTATTCAGATTTAAGACACCAGGTGGGTCCAATTAATGATGAGGTAGAACAGAAAACCAGGAGGCTCCGGCTCTCGTAGGGTAAGATTTGAAACTTACGTTTCTTAACTAAGTTTGCCTCCACCACAAATAGTGTAGATGAACTGTATGGCTTATTAGCCAGTAATAGGCTTACTAGTATCTACTAACTTCCTAGGAATAGTCATAAGAATTGAGCACTTGCTAGCGAGACGGAAGATGAAATTTTCCATGCCAGAAACAGTCACAATATAACCGTATACAGTTTTAGTTAAGGCTTACTATAACATAATTACTGAATGTTGTAGCCAGCTAAGTGTTTGTCTATCCTGACCCAAAATGCATGCACGGATGCGTACTTCGAAAATCCACCAGAATCAGTTGCAATACAACCGTAAACTGTTTTATTTCAGGCTTACTATTATGCAGATACTGAAGGTTTTAGCCAGCCTCTATATGGAATAATTCATAATGCGTCCTGTGCTTTGACTGTGAGGAGATACAAACACTGGACCTATAGTTCGCAGGTCTGCTTCTCTAACCACTACGCAATTTAACAAGGGGTAGTCAGTCACTCACTCACTCAGTAAGAGACATTCGCTCTTCTTGGCTGGCTCCACTTACTCGGTCCGGCAAAAATAACTTAGAGAAATGTTATTAGTGTGTAGGCCTACACACTTGTTGTGGTCCCAAAAACTCAAACAGTGTTGATTTATGGGTCTTCGTTTCCCACCCTGGGTTGTTGCTGTAAAATGAGAAGTTGTTAAAATACTGAATAACTAAAGCAAAATGTTAAGCAATTACAGAAATTCCAGGCCACATACAGCCATCATAAATGGTATGGACAGAACATGCCAGACTAAAATTTAAAGAATATCTTGCCCTAATATTTTGCAGCACAGAAGGATATTCTATGCGAGGGTATACTAACACCAAAATGCTTGATAGCCTACTGGTGTAATGTTGTTAAGCAGCCTTAAAAACCAGCTATGGACTTTTATTTTGAACATGATATCCGGAATGGCAATGCTAATGGTTGAACACTGGGCTAGCGGTCCAACTTATTGTTGCTAGCTAGCTTAACAGTTTCGAAGAGCTACGTTTGGGTCTTATCTTTGCAGATGCCAGATTTGTAAACAAATAAATGGCGATGTAAAGCAATAATTTAACCGTAAAAGGGTGTTTGTACGTGCACAGATTTTAATTTCACGTTTACATTTCATGTTTTACATCTGGCCTTTTTTACGATCCACCAATTTACGAATATATTTTCTTACGATCCTAACAATACGTACGTAATCCTTTTGGCAGATTTCTAACGCCATACTAATTACCTGGCAAAAACGATTGGACAATTTGGTTAACTAGCTGACTTTCTGTGGATAAAGAAGCCAGCTGCCGTCTGCACATGCTGTTTGCTTTGTGAACTAGCCCAACTAGTGGTATTGTCATGGAAAACTTTACCAGGGCGAGTTTATACTAGTAGCAAGCTATTCTCACGTTTTCGTATGTATGCTACATCAGATACTTTCGGTAGGTAACCGCTTGTAGCCGTACACGCTGTTTGATTTGTTTACAAACCCAGCTAGTAGTAGTACTGTAATCGGAAAACATTATCAGGGCACGTTTAGACTAGTAGTACCTAGCTATTCTCATGTTTCCCTATTTATGCTGCATCAGATAAATGTAGTTTACTTAATTGTAGCATATACTGTAATTAAAATAATTGTATGTCAACTCACCTGGTCCGATTATATATTTTTTTCTTTTTTCGATGAGCTGAATAAGGCGCCCAGATAACATGTGGGGCTTTAAGAGTGAACTGATGTCACACCAGACACAGCCGAAATTTCTGGGGAAATGAGGTGGAAATACTTCCTGTTTTGAAGGTTATGTCCTTCAGCTCTAACTACAAAGCGGGGCATTACTTTGAAAATTAAATTCCAAATGGCTAACACTTTAATATTAACAGCCAGAGTTGGGGAGTAAAAAATAAATAAATTAAGTAATCCGTTACGTTACCAACTAAAATATTGTAATTGGATTACAGATACTTTTGAAAAGCTACAGATATGTTTATTTTTTATATAAAATAATGTCAATACCCTTTTTGAGAAATTGCCATTTATTGCCAAAATGTCTTCAAATGGTTATAGGTTATTCCTATTTGTTTTCGAATGCCTCTTGAAATGAAAATCATCTAAAAGTAATTCAAAGTAATCAGATTACGTTACTGAGTTTGAGTAATCAAAAAGTTACATTACTGATTATAAATGTGGACAGGTAACTTGTAACAGTAACGGATTACATTTAAAAAGTAACCTACCCAATCCTGTTCACAGCGTTTGTGCATACCAGTTCATGAACAAATCATATTAAAATTTTAATATTGACAAGTAATGCAGGCAAAAGTGAAAAATGTAAATGCAATGTGGGATTGAATTATCATTTGAATTAAGTTAACTATATGCTTCCATAGATGATTAAGTTTAATCTTAAATCTTTTTTGTAAATCGTGTGGGTGTCTCAAGGGTTCTTTAGGAATAAGGATGGTCCTATTCAGGACCATGAAAACAAAAACAATTACTTGAGGGATTATTTGGCATAAACAAAAAGGTTCTTTGCTCTTTTTCATTTGTTTACCCATATTTTAGCAGGTAAATTGGATTAGATCACATTCTTACTTAAATCAATGACCTGGGATAACTTGTCTTGCACAGGGACAGAATGACCGATTTTTCACCTTGACAGCTTGGATTTAATGGTAATTAAAATGTAAGGGAGGTTATCCATTACACTATTTCTTGCATTGTTTGCTCACAGCTCATTTCGGTTCAGATGCCAGTGAGTCTGCCATTGAAGTTAATCTAATGGGTTTTGTTTGGTCATTACATATTCATAACTATGACCAATGATAATGTCTTTTTAAAACCCTTGTCTCAATTGAGAACAGATTACTAAATCATTTAGTCGTTCTCAGTTATCTCCTCACGTACCACAGCTCTTACAGAGGTACCTCACCTAAATCAACTTTTATTTTTTTGTTTATGCAATATGTCAGACAAGGATTAAATAAATGATTTCATGATTCTTCTAAAGGAACTACAAATAACCTTTTATATTCGGGTTGTTAGTGATGCAGTCTGAGATTTTTGGCCACTGGTTGCAAACCTGGCACTGTGAGGCCAAATAGGTTTCCATGTACTATGTACCGTATGTGCTGAACTTTCAAACTTTTTGAAATTTATGACTAAGATAGAGATTCTACTGATCTATATATTGTGAACATATAAACGACATAATGGGACAAAAAGGTACATAATTATGACACACTTTCTTGAAGAATGAAAAATGCATTTCTCTTGGCAATTGTAATTGTATGAACTATATCTTTTTCTTACAAAAAATGTACCTTTGTATGCTAAAATAAGTAATGTATGCAGTTCATTTTGTTAATATTTTTTCTGTCTCAATATTAAAACAGCCTCAGTCCTTATCAACAGGATAAATGCTGTCCTAAAAAGGACACATGATATAGCCATAAATTGATGTTTGGCAGTCATCTGTGAATCCAGCACAGTCTGGTGATAGACTTTGGCCATAAGTGAAAGTAGAAACAGTTAGTACTAAATGATATGTGTAAATCCATTGTAGGGACGATTTCAAAGCCATACTTATTTGTGCACACAGACTCAGACAGATGGACATACACAAATCCCTACCATGTGACAGAGACACAAGCATTAACAGAGAAAAACACAAATGCACATAAGCTCCATCACCTCTAGGATTTTTTGTTGTTGTTCCTGTTCTAGAAAGAGGGGTTTAATCCCCAACACACCTGTATCTCTCATCTGCTTGCATTGCCATGTCATTTCACAATTGTCTTTATATAACCGCTTTAGCGTTTTTTCACCTGATCTCTGTCTCTCTTAGACCCAATTCCTCTCCAGCCTTGATAGAAACACACACATATTTCCCTAGCTTACTGAATAATATCAGTTGAGCTGTGGCCTAGCTAAATATACACTGCTCAAAAACATTAAGGGAACTTATTCATCACAGTGTAACACCAAATCAATTAAACTTAATGGATATCAATATGTCCAGTTAGGAAGCAAAAGCGATTGTTAATAAAAGTTTTGGTGCAAATGAAAGTGACAACAGGTGCACTGGAGAGGCAATAGCACAGACAATTGCTCTCTCCTTATCCTTTCTAACTGATTCTTCTCTAGTGTTGGATTTTGGTAGTGTCTTTGTCACTACTGGGAGCATGAGGTGGTACCTGCAGCCCATTCAGGTTGCACAGGCAGTACAGCTCCTCCAGAATGCCGTAGAAAGGGCATCAACCCAGCAGTTGTGCTTACAGCCCAGCACTGTACAGCTTGATTGGCCAGAGAACACCAGAATTAGCAGGTCCACCACTGGCGCCCCGTCCTCTTTAAAGATGAGAATAGGTTCACACTGAGCACATGGGACAGACGTGAAAGAGTCTGGAGACACTGTTGTGAATGTTATGCTGCCTGCAACTTCTTCCCGCATGACTGGTTTGGCGGTGGGTCAGTGATGGTCTGGGGAGGCATATCCTTGGAGGGTTGCACAGACCTCCACGTGCTAGCCAATGGTACCCTGACTGCTGTTAGGTACCAGGAAGAAATCCTCAGACCCATCGTCAGACCTTTCATTGGTGCAGTGGGCCCTGGGTTCCTCCTGGTACAGGACAATACCGGCCTCTTGTGGCCAGGGTGTGTAGGCAGTTCCTGGATGACAAAGGCATTGATGCCATTGATTGGCCCTCACATTCCCCAGACCTGAATCCAATTGAGAACCTCTGGGGCGTCATGCATCGGTGCATCCGACGCCGCCAAGTAGCGCCACAGTCTGCCCAGGAGCTCACTGATGCCCCAATCCGGTCTGGGAGGAGATCCCCCCCCCAGGACACCATCTGCCGTCTCATCAGGAGCATGCCCATACGTTGTCGGGAGTGCATACAGACACGTGGGGGCCACACACTAATGAGTCACATTATGAGATGCCATAATGAAATTCACAAGTTGGAACAGCTTGGGATTTCAATTGCTTACTTTGACTTTCAGTGTGAGTTTGAATCCAGCCCTCAATCGGTTGGTTATTTTGGTTTCCATTGACTGTTTGTTCTCAACGAAATGCACAATGTACAGTTAAGATTTTGATCTTTAATGTATTTCGTTCATCGAGGCCTGAGATGTGATTTAGGTGTTTCTCTTAAATTTTTGAGCAAAGTGCGATACTGATCTGGGACGCTGGACTGGACGTTTCAGATGCACATGCTAATGGAAGTGTGTTAATGATCCTCTCTCCACGGGCCAGGGCAGCACTCAGTGGTCACCAACCATCCAAGCTGCTTCCTCTCAAGCCTGTTAGAGTGCACTGTAAGACTACAGAGCCCACGCAGTGTGTGTTTGCCACAGAGTTGAACTTATCGGGTCACTCATCCTTTTCAGTTGTAAGACATTGGTTTTTAACCGCAGAGGGGACTCTATCTCACAGACTCTTTTCCTCTTGGTCTTTATCTATTTCCCTCCCTCTGTCTCTTTCCCAGACACACAGACACACACAAACACGTTTCCTGACTCTATTTGGCACTATGTCTCACACAGTTTCTCTTTCTCACTCTCTATCTCTCACATCCTCTGCTGTCGAGCTCCCTCGTTAACTTGCCATTCTTCTTATCCCTCTCTCACGTACACACATCTCACAGTTTACGTAGTGACTGCGACTGAACTCATTTACCACCGAGATTAAAATCGTTGAGCTGAGGAGAGACTTTGTCTCTGCTGCTCTCTCCTTATCCTCTGTCCCGGTCTCCACCCTCTCCGTTATATTTATTTTTGAGTGGAAATGTTATTTGCAAGTGTACAAAATGAAGAGAGCATGTGAAGCACTAGTTAATGGAAACATTTGCAAGAATCACACATTGTGTGTGTCAACTAGTAATCACATGTGGGAAAGGGCAGATGGATAGGAGAAATTCTGAGTTGAGATGTGATATGTGTGTCAATGTTCACTCACCCATGACAATGTAATAAAACCACCATAGATGGGACTCTGTGTTGTTTCCTAAAACACGGACTTAGGTAATGCCGGGATTCAATTGAAGCCATATATAAAAAATCTTAACTGGTCATTCTCAGTTTTGTTTGTTTTTAACTTATTTCATATGATACAAAATCTCTATTGGGCTGGAAATGTTAGTCCAGGACTAGGATCAATCTGTGTCTGTGAAACCGGCCCCTTGTATCTTATCTGTCAAGAAAATGTATATAACATGTTTATCCTTAAAAAAAAAGATTGTTGGCAATGTCACTTGTTAGAGATCAGAATATCTGTTAATTAGTGCCACTGATATATTAATCATATAGCAGACACTCCTCTCCAGACCTACTTAAGTGCATTCCTTTTCATCCTGTAGAAACTGAACCCATAACCTGGTGTAACCAACCTCATGCTTCACAATCTGAGCTATAAGGGGGGCTTAATTGTTAAAGCTCCAAAAATACCAATTAGGATATTTTGCTTTCTGAGAATTAAATGATGTAAAACTGCTTGTTAATAATATTTTATACACATATTGAAATTAATTAATTAATTTGTGAATCATCTCTACTGTATAACGTGATTGTGTCTACACTAAGGATAGGCCTAGGAGGAAAAGCATGTTCGTTGGAGATTAATTGTCCAGGTAACTGGCCTAAAGAGTTCCCTAAGGCACTAGTGTTCTGTAATGGGAGGTGATTGAATTGGTGTGGTATAGCTCTACCACTTCTTTCCACACTAGCACATAGCTCATATGTTTGGAGTGTCTGCCTAACCAATACACTTATCACTGCCTTCTTGATAACATCTTAGCAAACCATATTTATTTCATAGATCATCAGTGACATAAAACATTACTTTTGACATTATAGAAAAAAACTGAAACGATTCTGGACATGAATTAAGGGCCTGCTTCACATATATAGATTATGCCTATCCCTGGACTAAAAATATATATATTTTCCGTCCAGGACTAGGCATAACCTGTGTATGTGAAACTGTCCCTAAATGGCCAAAATACCCATGTAATGTTCAAAAGGAAACACTTTCTGTGTATATTTCCAAAAGACCACATTTCAATTAGGACTACTTGAGAAAAAAAGAAAGAAATAGACTACAGTCTTTTAAAGTATCTTGCTACAATGACATTGGACTATAGCTCAGGCCAGTGAATAAAAAAAATAACTACAAAAGTTGATAGAATACATATTTCAAATACATATAACAGTCAACATTTCCATTTCTGAGGTTTTCAGTAGGCCATAATACAGCTGCATAGTACTGCATTGCTTTAACCTCTCCCTTCGAATCAAGTGCCTATAGACCGATGAGGAAAATGTTGGTTTGGGATTTTGGGTATAGCTTGATGGCATTAAACATTGCATACCTGCCCATTTCCAAGCGTTTACATGAGAACATTATGAAGTGATGGATGTACTGCTGGGAAAAGCCGGTAAATGTCATTTTTGAGACACATAAAACATGAATACTCATTCACACACAGAACAAACATTTGCAAACACAGAAACGCTCTCACACACCACATAGACAATACATTTGCAAACACAAACACACTTGCACACACAATGAACACAGTCAAGCACCCGCAGAGATCCTCCTTACGACTGACATATCAGCGCTTACATCATGCCCACAGACTAGCTCACTCAGACTTGCTTCCATGCAGATAGAATACATTTCAGCTGCAACCTCTGTTTCCATGGTGACCAGAGCAAGTTAATTCATCCCTATGTGAGCAAAACAGTTTTGCTCTATCTTGTGTTTCGTGCGAGGTATATTCTGATAGGCAAAAAGAAAATATGTACTGAACAAATGAAAATATGACTTACCCATGAACTCGATTCCCAGTTCATCTGCTGCATCATCCAAGGATACAGTGCATATGAGAGCAGAAGGTGGACACAGCAAGAAAGGGAATGAGGGATATGTACACAGAGGGGGAAGAGATGGAGGAAAAGTGATGTATGGAGAGAGGGGAAAAAAGAAAGAGACGGTTCATATACGATAGTATTAAAAATAAGTATTAAAAATTGCAATATAAACACAGGTATAAAACTCACTGTTTTATTCAATGGAGAACTGCAGATACAGCTTTAGAAACTAAACTTGGCCTTGATGGGTTTTTTCAAGCATTTAATAAAATACTTGAATTGAGTAAAAGTCCAGACAATATGAACATTTTAGATTAGCTGTGCTGTTTACTATCACATTATATACAGTATCTCACAAAAGTGAGTACACCCCTCACATTTTTGTAAATATTTTAGTACATCTTATCATGTGACAACACTGAAGAAATGACAATTTGCAACAATGTAAAGTAGTGAGTGTACAGCTTGTATAACAGTGCAAATTTGCTGTCCCCTCAAAATAACTCAACACACAGCCATTAATGTCTAAACTGCTGGCAACAAAAGTAGTGCTCATCACAAGGGGGTGTAGGAAGTCTGTTACGAAAAAGTATGAACATCTTTGCACTCACTGTTTTAAGTAATTTTGTATAAGAGCATCATTTCGCAGGCCATCAATTACATAATTGGTTTTGGCCTAGAATGAAGAGTTGTGTATACCATTTTCCCTGTAAAGACAACCTCAAATCAGTGACTGACTACAGCCTACTCAACTAGTTTGATAAGCATGGATATCAACCAAATTTTGTTTGTCGAGCAGGCATCAAAGTAAAAAACTTTATTGAATGAGCTACATTCCTGTTTTAGGTTAAAAAAATATATATTTTTACCAAGTTGATTCAATGGAGAATGTATTTTCAGTTTAAGAGATCTGTTCAATTTGTTACTATTTGCCACATGATTGACATTGCACCCCCCCCCCCCCCACATTGCTTCACAGTTTCTTCCCATCTCACATTGTTCCCAGACATTTGTGCCCAAATGTGCAGAAAGTTAGGATTAATTAATTGATGTAATAGGAATTGGCTTAATTGCCTTAGCCTACCAACTAGTTATCTCCAACAACACCTTCCCCCACTTTGTTTGTGGGACAGCTGAGAACTGAGTTTGCTGTGTAGCTGAGATTTCTTGATAGACTTAGGGCAGAACAAGAAAGTTCCTGCTTCACTAAACTAAATAATGTTACCACAGTAGTAGCTAGTTGATTTTTGAAGAAATTTTGTAGGCTACTAGGTGATTCGTTTTATGAAGTGGCTGGCTCAGGCTACTCTGGATGTAATTATGTTTGTTTACATAATCAAACATGAATTTGGTGGAATGTCTTGGCACCTGTTTCCTGATTTATGAAAGCATTTGTAAGTTCTTTGCCTTTCCCTGTGATGATAGATGACAAAATGATTCAGCATGTGTGTTACCTCATTTCTTATACAAAAAAGGCTGCATTTCCTTAAGATTAACATATACTTAAAACAGATTAAATTTGTTTATAAAATAATTACATTTTTTAAATTTTTATTATTAGGAGTGCCGTCTACTGTCTCTTGATGCTATTTAAAAATAAATATATCAAATAAATGTAGTTTGCCATTTTGAGACTTAAAGGGAAGATCATGCATAGTACAATTTTTCAATGTGAAAAATGTACCAGAAGAGTTACAACATGCTCTGTCTACAGCTGTCTCAAATCCTGCTTTGTTTTCTTTGGCTAGAGATTAGCTGTGTGTCATATGATGTTTAATGTAGGTGAGATTATTTTTCCATTTGAAAAGAAATCCCTGGACTGTGTCTTAAACTCATGTGCCTCAATGCACTCTGAACCCATTACAAGCAGTTCACGTCATTATGTAGATAAGTCGCCTTTGGGTTAGGGTAAGAACTGAAATATATGAATTGTACATTACTGAGAGCAGAAAGATTATCTCTGACAAAAATACAATTAAATCAGCTCTTTCTGATGTCGCAGTAACCAGATGAGTCTAAATCTCAAGCAATAAAAAATGAGCAGATTCACATTGTTAAAAAATTCAGCCACTCAGTTACAAAGAAAACTTTCAGCAATAATTAGGCTATACTAACCAAAATCTTTGTGTGGTGTGTGGTGAATTACCTTCTGTGAAATAAGATGTTATCACATTTATTTCTTCATTAAAAAGACTATAATACAAAACTTTTGTAACAATTGTCAATCCCAGAATGAATGCATTGAAAATGGCAGATTTTATTTCAATAGCTCTGTGTTTGGGGACTCACAGACAGAAAGGCACTGGCTTGGTTTCTCTTCCCTGGATGTTTACCTGATGTATCAGGTTTATTTGTTTATTTGGAAATCTTTGCTTAACATGGTAACACTGGGGAAAGACGAACAACCAGACGGAGTGATCGACCAGCGCTTTAAAGGACGGCCTCTGACAGAGGCAGTTGGTAGCAGGATTTAATCTACGGCCCAGGCAAATAGTAAGTACAGGCCAAACACTGTGTTGGGGGAGGAGCGTACAAGGGATTACGGTGCTAGCTGCTGGGTTTGGATCCCGCAATACTTGTTTTAAGTGTGCGGTTGGTCCGTGCGGTTTATATTGCGACTTTGTGCAGGTCTGCTTTTCTGGTGCCAAGGTGGAAGGCTAGAGAGCAGCTGCCCCAGGCTCCAGAACCCTGGGACTCCCCACTATGGACTTACCTCTGGCTGAGGGCAAGATGAACAATATTTACCTTCCTTTTATTTCATTGACTTTGTTAATAAAAACTGTTTTTGTATGGTACTTTTGGCCTCCTTTTGGGTCACTATTTACACTGCTCCCACCAAATGATAAAGAACATAAATATTTGGCAACTTTGAGTTCCTAGGGCTCTTAGTCTTACTTAGGTGGTGTTGTCCGGCCAAATTCTAAATTTGCCTTGGCCCCTGACACATTCATGGAAACTCTTACCAAATTAGATATGCTGGACCAGAGCATAAGCATAACGTGTAACGATATGAGAAGTGGAAGGACAGAAAGACTTGTTTAAAAACATTTGTAATTGAAATGTGCTTAGCATAGGCCTTGGTATTTTGTTTTCAGCCCAGGCCATCAAAGGTGATAAATGTTTGTTTCCCACCTTCCAGACTTCAACCTTATGTTCCTTTCAATATTAATAGTAGTCTCCCAAGCTTTTCTGTTTACTAGACATGTCAGTCAACATGCCGCCAAAGGGTACTAAAAAGGGCAGATTGTTCATGTTTTACTATCCCTTTTAGGACTTCTGATCCTAACTTCATCTGTGATTTGAAAGCACACGAGAAAGCAGACACACAGTGGGTGCCTTTCTCCATCCAATAAAGTATTTTTCCACAATCCCAGAGCTGGAGTGATAGATAAAAAGGAGTACTTGTGTTCCCTTCATCCCTATGCGGCCTCCCTCCTCCCTCCTGTTCACGGCACTGTAATAATCTAATTTAAATTAAAATTAAACTCTCACACATAATTGCTTTTCTGACAGAGGAGGTTTGGTGTTTTTAATAGAATTTAACTTGCAGGGCCTGGTCAGTGACAGATTATTTGGTGTCCACAGTCAAAAAAGAAGGGAAAAGCAAAACTCCCTGACAGCTTGAAAATCATCTGTTAGAAGATGGATTTAGACTACAATGGGGATCTTTTGTGATATTCATATATAGTTCCATAATGCTTCCCAGACAAAGAAATGTATGTTACAGTTGACAGTGACATACAATTTCGTATAATTTTGACCATAATGTAAAATGGACAAATAATAAAAACTGTAGGTATTTAGCAAAGTATAAGTAGTCAAACTGCAGAATGCACCAAGCTAGTGTTCCTGTTTATAAGTTTCTTTCCTGTGTAATTAAATTGGTAGAACAAGGAATTTCCAACATAAGGGTTGTGTGTTCAAATCCCACATGGGCCATTACAAAAAAGTCAGCAAAATTTAAGCTGAAATTTTAACTGAAAGAAATACAAAAGAGTGGAATAGTAGTGGCAGGGTTAAGCATGACCATTCTTAGCTCTACTGTTAGCAAACACAAGGGCAATCTGTATCTTAAAGATATGACTGTGACATTTTCTACAAATCCTTTACTATTGTGGTGGCATAAATCCCTGGCAGGCCTCTTATTGATGCTGTCGGTTCACTATTGCCCATTCAAGCTTTCCCTCCGATTCCCCACAGCAACAATCCGACATTCATCCCATTTAATCGCCCGACTGACACCTTCCAAGCAGATGATGTCATTAAGTTCTGATTCTCATCCATTGCGCTGGCATCACCCAGACATGCCTGGAAGACGCACACCAATCATAAAGTACAGCCCTCCATTATTTGCTCTGGCATCTCAAGGCACCCTTGGGAAGCATTTGCACCTTCATGTGGGAGCTTGAGTAACCATGGAGAATATGAGCAGGCCACGCGCCACATCTCTAGTAGTTTCGGGGGTGATTACGAAAAATAAATCTGGTGCCGCCGGGGAAACAACAGCAGGAGTGAATCAAATCCTTAATCCTTCCTTTAGTTGGTGGTGAGAGGGTGATGAGAGACCGGTTCTGGCTAGCACTAGAGCTAGCTGCCGCGGTTGTGTACACAGATTTAATACCTTGGGAGATAAATACCAAAATTAAAGGCTTGCTTTTTCCCCAAGCGGCGAGTCTTGAAAAGCCCCCCCCCCCCCCCTCAAAGTGAGTCACTGGTGGCCGAGCAAGACACCATTAGTGGCACAATCACATGAGGTGGCGTTAGTGGATCATCACCAGCACTCAACATGGTGGAACTAAATTTCTCTCCATCCTGCTCCCTCCATTCCTCTCTTGTTCCCAGTTAGCCGCCACCCCCCCATTTCTGCATCTAGCCCTTGCACCTACACACAAGCACAACCGCACAATTGTCTCTTACCCGCCAACACATGCAGGCAAACACAAGCTCATCCTTACTTCTTTGAAAGAAAGCTTGCACAATGAAGATGGCAGGTTCTCTCTAACTTTTAGAGTCTGTGAGGGTTTTTTCCTCCCTCTGGACCAATGTCTATTGGGGTATAGGAAAGCTATGCTTTTGGTGAGTTGTGGGGGACTGCTCTTTTGACTGCCTGCCTTGTGGCCGGTCGATAGGGAGACAAAGAGAGAAGGGCAATGGATGATTTGTGATTGTGTAGTGCCCCAGAGATGGATTTTTGAAAAAGCACAAAGGACAAAGGCTTGAGCAGGAGATAAGGCTTTATCCACCCCAAGGGGGTGATTTGAGGCCTATACTGAGGGGTTAGTGAAAAAAGATGCACCGGCAACAAACACACACTGGGCCTGAACACTTTACTCAGCCAGGCTTGGAAATCTATGTACAGGGAAAGAAAGCATAACCGGCTGCTGTGTTTAGGTTGCAGCTTTAAAGACAGGCTTCCAATGCTGTCATGGAAAAACTGTGTAATCCATAAAACAGAATACATTAATGATTATTTTCTATCAGCATACATAATAACAGGGTTTTTATGATATCGGGCATACTCTGAACGTTAGCATTTACTGGTTTAGTGTTTCCAACATCAGCTGGCCAGTTCCATTTCACTTTTAAGTAATTCATCAGATACTTTCTCAGTAGTGAGTCCATACATTTTCATACTGGGCACCCATTGGAATGAAATCCATTGCTGTGGCAAGTATCACGCTCTTACCAAGTGAGCAGGACCCATCATATTAGCATCCTTGTGCTTGCTGTGTTCTGTCGGCACATAGCTCTGAAGGTGGAATTAATAACGGTTCCAGTGTGTGGGTGTAACTTGCAGAAAAATTTAGCATTATTTTGGGAAGCTAACCCCATCGGGTCAATCGCTTCGTGCATGGTGCTATTGTGCTAAAAGCACAGCAATGGTTTAGGTTGGTAATATAAAATAAGTGATAATCACTGTAATGCCAGCTGGTGGTTCCAACAAACACTGTTTATACATGTGTCAAGTTCAATTGATCATGTGCCATCCTGTTTATCAAATTCTGAGGAAAGATTTCTTGTCTTGTGAACATAACATCACATTAAAGATTGGTATTTTGAATACTATATGTTCTATATGGAGGGCCATGCAACTTGATATTAAATAATTCAATAAATGTGAATTTAGCATATGATTTTGAAAATTTGTATAAATAGCACTATAACACTACATTTACCATGAATACATTTTGCTAAATTAATTGATCATATTTTTTCATTGATGATTTTACAATAATAAATTGATTGTCTATTTTCCTTTAAAAAATAATTGTATTTAATATTAAAGGTGTGATTAGCCAAAAGCCATTTCTCGCAAAAGGTTTTTGCATTTCATTATAGTTTTTACAATAATAACAGGAAATGTCAATCATCACAGATTGGCAGTTACTTGAAAAACATCTTTGACAGGCCAATTTGATTAGTTGGTTTTCTTTCTGAACATGGCTGAGATTGATGCCATTTCCTTATAAGACATTGCCAGCCTACTGAGTATGCCAGCAACTTTCTCTGAGTGCTAGCACACTCAGAGTAGCCAGCAACATATTTAGCTGACAGTCACAAACCCTTGCTATTTTAGGTGTTGTTAAAAATGACATCCTTGGGTAGGTCATTGAAGTTGACTTCATCAACTTATGACACAGCAAGGGATGTCAAGCAGTGACATCTCTAGCCTCTGATAGATAAATTCTCCCCAAGTTTGGCCATGCACACTTGCGCTGGTGAACACTCCAGACTTGGCAAATATTAGTGCGCAAAATTTGTGGCTAAGCATATATTGTCTGGGGCTAAACACCAAAAGGTCTGGTGAGGTGATGTTCCTGGCATAAAAAAATATTGAATATGGGTGTTGCCATCAGTGTTGAGTGATATGTTGTTTGTGATATTTATGAGGTGAAAGTCAGAATGTTGCTATATTTATATCCTAACAATGCTGTATTTATATATTTTATTATTAATTAAATGATACACTCACCTAAAGGATTATTAGGAACACCATACTAATACTGTGTTTGACCCCCTTTCGCCTTCAGAACTGCCTTAATTCTACGTGGCATTGATTCAACAAGGTGCTGAAAGCATTCTTTAGAAATGTTGTCCCATATTGATAGGATAGCATCTTGCAGTTGATGGAGATTTGTGGGATGCACATCCAGGGCACGAAGCTCCCGTTCCACCACATCCCAAAGATGCTCTATTGGGTTGAGATCTGGTGACTGTGGGGGCCATTTCAGTACAGTGAACTCATTGGCATGTTCAAGAAACCAATTTGAAATGATTCGAGCTTTGTGACATGGTGCATTATCCTGCTGGAAGTAGCCATCAGAGGATGGGTACATGGTGGTCATAAAGGGATGGACATGGTCAGAAACAATGCTCAGGTAGGCCGTGGCATTTAAACTATGCCCAATTGGCACTAAGGGGCCTAAAGTGTGCCAAGAAAACATCCCCCACACCATTACACTACCACCACCAGCCTGCACAGTGGTAACAAGGCATGATGGATCCATGTTCTCATTCTGTTTACGCCAAATTCTGACTCTACCATCTGAATGTCTCAACAGGAATCGAGACTCATCAGACCAGGCAACATTCTGCCAGTCTTCAACTGTCCAATTTTGGTGAGCTTGTGCAAATTGTAGCCTCTTTTTCCTATTTGTAGTGGAGATGAGTGGTACCCGGTGGGGTCTTCTGCTGTTGTAGCCCATCCGCCTCAAGGTTGTGCGTGTTGTGGGCCCATTCTCCTCTGACCTCTAGCATCAACAAGGCATTTTCGCCCACAGGACTGCCGCATACTGGATGTTTTTCCCTTTTCACACCATTCTTTGTGAACCCTAGAAATGGTTGTGCGTGAAAATCCCAGTAACTGAGCAGATTGTGAAATACTCAGACCGGCCCGTCTGGCACCAACAACCATGCCACGCTCAAAATTGCTTAAATCACCTTTCTTTCGCATTCTGACATTCAGTTTGGAGTTCAGGAGATTGTCTTGACCAGGACCACACCCCTAAATGCATTGAAGCAACTGCCATGTGATTGGTTGATTAGATAATTGCATTAATGACAAATTGAACAGGTGTTCCTAATAATCCTTTAGGTGAGTGTATAATGGGTTTCATGGTCCTCCATATAGTGTATACAGGGTTACTGCTTTGTTGGAACTGACACTATGTTGGATGTGATTGACGCAGTCAGTGACATTGATAACACACATGAAACAATAAAATCTGTCATAAAACAATTTAATCTGAGGCTCAAAGAAACATTGGCCATCTGAATAAAAAAAAGGACAAAATGAGAAGAAGGCAGGAATAAACAGGAACGCAAATAAGAAAACTGCCAAGAACAGGGTACGCTTGAGATGCATGTTAAGGCCCATTGCTCTAGTACTCTAGGAACTGCTAACAGAAAGGTAAGTTAATTTAGGCTTATTTTCAACATTGAATGTGGAGCATTTAAACATTTGTCTGCCAACACTAGATAAAGACAGTGTAAGCACTCACATGGTGAAATGTGGGAAAACAGAGAGATCGCTAAGAGCCCTCTAAAGGCAGCTTATAAAGTAAACCTGTCTAATCTGTTAACTGTAACACATCAACCTAGTAGTCCAGGAACCCCTATTACATTTATTAAGCTGGCTTTATTTAATATCAGGACTCTGGCCAACAAATCATTCTTGGTAAATGACATTATTATATCCTACAACCTAGATTTTATGTTTCTCACTGAAACATGGCTAACAGAAGATTGTAGTACTACTGTTCTTAACAAGACAGCACCTGAAAAATGTGGTTATATAAATACATGTCGAAATGGTAGGAAAGGAGGAGGACTGGCTGCCCTATTCAAAGATACAGTCCAGTGCAAAGAAAATACACTTTTAATTGTATTTTTATTTTATTTGAATACCTCTGTTTTACATTGAAAAGTACCCCCAAAAGTTTGTTTTTAAAACACACATTACAGACTCCATGCCTGCAACACTTGACCCGCTACAGTTTGTCTACAGACAAAACAGATCCGCAAAGGACGCCATCACTCTGACCCTCCACTCTCTCATCTGGACAAAATGAATACATGTGAGAATGTTGTTCATTGACTATAGCTCAGCCTTCCACACCATTGTGCCCCACAAGCTGGCGGTTAAGCTCAGGGATCTGGGTCTCGACCCCACTATGTGCAGATGGATCTTAAACTTCCTGACGGGCAGACCCCAGGTGGTGCGTATGGGCAACGCCACCTCATCCTCACTGACTCTCAGTACTGGTTCCCCCATGCCACGGACTGTTTACCCAGTTGCCATCAGGCAGAAGGTACAGAAGTATTCAGTCCAAAACAAACAGGCTATGGGACAGCTTCTGTCCACAGGATGTAAGGCTGCTCAACTCGGGAACCCCTTCCATCCATAGTCCATGCACACCTGCCACTTATATCATGCATATCTGCCACTTATATCATGCACACCTGTCACTTTTACATGGCACCACGGTTGTATAGTTGTATAGTTATTATTGATGTGTGTTTTTGTATAGTGTTATTACTGATTGATTGTGTTATCTTAATTTATTTTTTAATTACAATTACTGTTACTTTTTAACTTTTAACTGCAATGTCGGAAGTAGGAAAACCAAGCATTTCATTGCCATAACTTTTTATTGCAAATGACAAATAAACCTTTTGCACTTTTGTTAGAACTTGAATAACCTTTTGAACTACTTGACACTTTTGATCTCACTCAGCATGTGAAAGAGAGTACACACACTCGAGGCCACATCCTAGATCTGGTTATCCCTAAAGGTCTTGATATTTCCTCTGTGATGGATGAAGACTTGGCCTCGTCTGATCATTTCTGGTGTCTTCTTTGAATCACTGATCACCCTGGATGTTCCAGTAAACTCTGTTTCTGTTAAGAAAAGGTACATTAATGAGAGTACCTATGCTCAGTTCATGGTAGCCATAGCTATCTCTCCAAAAATAAGTGCGTGAGTCAGTTGATGTAGTCCTGGATAATTTTAATGCCAAAATATTGAATGTTATGGATCGTGTTGCACCGGTTAAGGAACTATGAGCAAACAAAACACCATGGAGAACCACCATGATGATAAGCGCCCTGAGAAGAGAATGTAGGAAAGGAAAAATTCAAATCCAATATGACATCTATAAACAAAGCCTTGGTAGTTTCAACAATGATTTACACAGGGCCAGAGTGCAACAGTTTATCGGGAATGATCAACAAAAATATCAACAATACCTGCACTCTATTTGTCATGATTGACAAGCTTACAAACCCAATAAAGCAGATAGCATCAGAACTCATTTCCACTGTGAAATGTGATAAATTTCCGTGTTTCTAACAAGGAAACTGTACCGTCACCTACTGTACCGTGTACTGTACCACCAAGAAATAACTTGGTTATTATGTTGCAATTTTATACAATTGATCAAAAATCCCTAGAAGAAACAATTCGACATCTTAAAGCTTCCACATGTTGCCTCGACACACTGCCATCAGACTTAAAAAGAATGGATATACAGCAAATAGATAATAGTTCTCTGCAATCAGGCCTTTTCCCATTGAAAAAACTGCTCCCATTGAGCCCCAATTAAAAAAACAGAACACTAGATGCACCTATACTTATCAACTCAGCAATTTTGGAAACTCAAGCGGTCTTTTAGACATATTTCAATCAGGCATCTGGCCTCACCACAGTACTGAAACAGCCGTGATTAAAGTTTTAAATGTTATACGGCTGAATACTGATTGTGATAAAATAACAGTCTCAGTGCAGCATTTGACACTGCAGATCATGGAACACTTCTAGATAGGCTGGAAAATTGGGAAGGACTCTCCGGGACAGTGCTTAATTGGTTCAGGTCTTATCTAGATGGCCGGAGTTACTTTGTCACCATTGGTAATCATGAATCTGATGGAGTGGCTATGACATGCGAAGTTCCCCAGGGATGAGTTCTCGGACCGCTTCTATTCAATCTCTATATGCTTCCTCTGGGCAAATTATACAGAACAACAACATTACCAACCATAGCTATGCCCATGATACTTAAATATATATGGCTCTTGAACCGTATGAAAATAGCTCAATAGACTCACTGTGTCACTGTATAGAGCACATAAATATAAATATGTGGATGAACCAAAATTGTCTACAATTTAAACAAGATAAAACAGGGATTATTGTGTTTGGCAACAAAAATAAAATAACTAGTATTAGTAAAGTGCTGGATTCTCTGTTCCTAAAAACCAGGGACCAAGTGCGTAATCTGATAGACTCACATTTAACACTCATATCAAAGCGGTCATCAGAACAGCATTCTATCATCTTAAAAATATAGCCAGAATCAAGGGCTTGGTGTTCCCAAAAGACCAAGAGAAGCTCATCCATGCTTGTATCTCTAGTTGGGTTGACTATAGTAATGGCCTCTTAACTGGACTCCCCAAAAAGACTGTAAAATAGCTGCAGCTCATTCAGAATGCTGCTGCTAGAATGTTAAACAGGACCAAGAGAACATATCACTCCAGTTCTTAAATGTATTTTCACTTAAATGAATACAGTGGATATAAAAAAGTCTAAACACACCTGTTAAAATGCCAGGTTTTTGTGATGTAAAAGAATGAGACAAAGATAAATCATGTCAGAACTTTTTCCACTTTTAATGTGACCTATAATGTGAAGAATTATATTGAAAACAAACTGAAATCTTCGAGGGGGGAAAATGAAAAATAAAAACCTTACAAAACCTGGTTGCATAAGTGTGCACACCCTCTTATAACTGGGGATGTGGCTGTGTTCAGAATTAACCAATCACATTCAGAAATGTTAAATAGAAGTCATTACACACCTGCCATCCTTTAAAGTGACTCTGATTAATCACAAATAAAGTTCAGCTGTTCTAGTAGGATTTTCCTGACATTTTCTTAGTTACATCTCAGAGCAAAAGCCATGCTCCGCAGAGAGCTTCCAAAGCATCAGAGGGATCTCATTGTTGAAAGATATCAGTCAAGAGAAGGGTACAAAATAATTTCCAAAGCATTAGATATACCATGGAACACAGTGAAGACAGTCATCATCAAGTGGAGAAAATATGGCACAACAGAGACATTACCAAGAACTGGACGTCCCTCCAAAATTTATGAAAAGACGAGAAGACAACTGGTCAGGGAGGCTTCCAAGAGGCCTACAGCAACATTAAACGAAATGTAGGAATTTCTGGCAAGTACTGGCTATGTGCTACATGTGACAGCAATCTCCCGTATTCTTCATATGAATGGGCTATGGGGTAGGGTGGCAAGACGGAAGCCTTTTGCAAAAACAAACATCAAGTCCCCCAAAAGCATGTGGGAAAATGTGTTTTGGTCTGATGAAACCAAGGTTGACATTTTTGGCCATAATTCCAAAAGGTACAATAGGCGCAAAAACAACACTGCACATCACCCAAAGAGCACCATACCCACAGTGAAGCATGGTGGTGGCAGCATCATGCTTTGGGGCTGTTTTTCTTCAGCTGGAACCGGGGCCGTAGTCAGGGTGAAGGGAATTATGAACATCCAAATCCACAAAAGCATGGCTTCACCAGAAGAAGATTAACGTTTTGGAATGGCCCAGCCAGAGCCCAGACCAGAATCCAAATGAATTTAGACTCAGGCTACACAGACTTGTATGTCCTTTAAGTCAAACTTTACTTTAAGACGTAAAAGATGACTCAGTCAAAATGAATCACTTTCTACTGTAATTGGGGTCTGACCTAGCTAGTTTTATTGGGGTCTTGTAAAAGTCCTATACCAATCCATCCTTGACTTTTCCTAAATACATCTATCTAACACAGATATGTGGATCAAATACAGAGTTCATATGAATCATTTCTGTTGTAAGCAGTTCAATAAGGACGAGTCATTCTGTACCTGCACTGTAAAAATAGAACGACTCCATGATTGTGTGTGTGTGGTGGGGGGTTGGTAGTCCATGTGTGTACCCAGGGACGTTACCAGGAATCCTGAGACCCCTGAAAAAGGGTCACTTATGGATGACATTGATATTATAGCGATCAGTGAGCTCCCCCCAAGCCATGGGCCCCATGATCATCATATTCACCTTCCCCCGTAGTAGCAATGGCCCTGTGTGTACATTTATAATTTAATAGTTAAATGCTAATATGGTCATGTTGTTTGATGTTAGGAGCCTACTGAGAATATTTGATTGTGTAATTCAAACTTAATTTTATTTGTCTATTCTTTGTTTAGACAGATATGAAACAGGAGACAAAGAAAAGCTAAATCTGTAAATAAATATTTGTTTAAGGAAATGTATTGCGTTAAAAGTGGTTTTAAACTCATCTTGTTACATGGATTTGTTTGTAAAACATTGTGGGTAAATCAACAATAATTATAATATTTTTTAACAACATGTTACAAATAAGAAATCTAATGTTTAAAATGTACTATCAAGTAGCTTGTAGTTTCAAAATGTGTAATGGATCACGATGACCTAACTTGAATAACATCAGGCAAAATTACTTCATACAATAACACAACCAATTCCTACCTTTTCATATCATAATTGTAGAGTAATGTAATGCATGCTATGGAACCTGCTGCGAGTGCATTTCTCAAAGTGCTGACCAAAACCTAGTGGGTAAATTGTCCAAATGATGAAATGCATGCAATATACGATAATACTGTAGAATTGAAAATATAACCCTGTTTACAAAGATGTTGCGAACTGTGTATAATGCAAAGTAAAACAGAATGCAATGATGTGCAAATCAATATCCCTTTATTTAATTAAATTTGGACAAAGACAACATATCAAGTCTTGAAATGGATACATTTTATTGTTTTGGAAAAATAAATAAAGATTTGATATTTACCACTGTATATTTACCACTGTATTGCATCCCCTCTGCTTTTAACAGTGCTCTGAACTGAGGTGACAAATTGCTGTAGTTTTGAAATGTATTCCCATTCTTGCATGATATAGGATTGCAGCTCCTCAACAGTTCAGACTCTCCTTTATCTTATTTTTTCATTTCATAATGCGGCAAATGTTTTCAATGGGTGAAAGGTCTGGACTGCAGCCAGACCAGTACAGCACCCGGACTCTTATACTGCAGAGCCATGGTTAATGGTGCCTTCAGAGATGTGCAAATCACCCATGCCATGTGCACTAATGCACCCCCATACCACCACAGATGCTGGCTTTTGAAATATGCACTGATAACAAGCCAGATGGTCCCTCTATTCTTTAGCCAGGAGGATGCTGCATTCCCAAAAATAATCTCAAATTTGGATTTGTCAGACCACAGGACAATTTTCCACTTCACCTCAGTCCATCTTAAATGAACTCGGGGCCCAGAGAAGGTGACGGTGTTTCTGGACCTTGTTAATCTATGGGTTCTTCTTTGCATTTGTAGTGTTAGAGTTTAAACTTGCATTTGTGGATGCAGCAATGTGCTGTGTTCACAGACAATGGTTTTAGACAATGGTTTTAGGAAGTGTTCCTGAGCCCATGCAGTGATGTCCACTACAGAATTGTGTCTGTTTTTAATGCAGTGCTCTCTGAGGGCACCGAAAATCACGATCATCCAATATTTATTTTCGGCCTTGTCCATTGCATACAGAGATTTCTCTGGATTCTCTGAATCTTTTAATGATATTATATAACGTAGATGATGAGATCCCCAAACTCTTCCTCTCTGGGATGCTCTTTTTAAACCCAATCATGTTCCTGGTCTGTTGCCAATTTACCAATTTAATTGTGAGATGTTTCACCAGGTTTTTATTAGCATTACACAACTTTTCCAGTCTTTGTTACCCCTGTCTCAGCTTTTCTGAACCATGTTGCTGGCATAAAATTCAGTGGGAATATATTTTTTAAGAAACAGGAAATTTCTAAATTTCTGTTTCAACATGTCTTTGTACTATTTTCTATTGAATATAGTGTTTCAATAATTTGCACATTATTGCATTTTGTTTTTTTGGGTTGCATAAAAATCGAATTTGTAGTATCAACCTTCTAGTACTCAAAACTGCTTAAAGTTGGTGGCAGCTCAGTTGTCACTAGTAGTGTTTCAAAGCATTTAATCTTACCATTGTGGTTGAAAGAGTCCCTTCTCGGAACGATACGCATACTGTTACCACTTATACACATACAGTTAATCCCACTTCCATCCCATAATAATGTGATTTTTTACATTGATTTAAAATCATTTGACCAGATTTCTATAATATTCTTTAATATTTGATATATATTGATATTCATAGGAACTAATCCTAACCTATTGTTGTAAAAAAGGAATTGTTTAAAAATACGTCTCTTACAGAATTTTCACAGGAAACAAAAATCCCACAGGAAGTATACCAAATGATAATAGAAAATCTTACATTATTATGATGTTTGGATGTCTATAAAAATTTCTCCAAAACAGTTACTTTTCTCAAATTACTCTCAGCATGTAATTGATTAACTATTTCCAAATAATACTTTTTTGTAATATAAATGCTTGTGTTATGAAATAATACATTTATTTGTATGTATATTCAATATAACTTTTTATTCAAACGATACCAAAGACTTTTATACACAAAACCACATTGAGAATTATATCCAAATAATAGAAAATATTTTTATTAGACTGTTAAAAAGTTGGCAGGAAGGAGGGTTTAACAATGCAATGGGAGTCCCTTCTAATGAAAGGGACTCTCAGCAGCCTCGAACAGAGGACTTCTATCTGTTACCCTCTGTTAGAAAATGTATTCACTTCATAAAGCTAAGACGATTAGGGACCAAATCTGGCCATACATTACACAATGTTAACTTTGATTTTGCCTTGTTTTTGAATATACATTATAATTTCTTGGGTATAGTTAAATCCTAATATTGTAGGCAAGATAATGTAGGTTGGATAATGTAAGAGGGTCAAAGACGAGCGATTATGGGACTAGCACTCTCTCAAGCTAGAGATATATTGCCATTTCTTGTGTATTGAATGGGATGCCACCATATGTGACTCACAACTTGTCCTTTGTTGCTCGGCTACAGCCACAGAGTAGTAGGTGGGCCTCAACAAATCTGGAAATAGCAAGATAGGAAGGGGTTGCAACGTGTGCAAACTTGTATTATATGGACACACCGGTTGCAGTGTTTAAGATGACAAGATTATACAGAAAACTTTCTCCCACAATGTACAGATTTTTATCATTGTCTGCTTACGGTATAAAAAAGAGAAAGTCAACTCAAGGACACTTTTTCTCCTTGGAGTAGGTAATTAAAAGTATACAGTGTTTGTGGCCAGCACAGTTTATGTCCTTTGGTGGAGGGCATAATGTGGAGCCTGCCTCAATACGTTTGCATTTATCTTGATCAGGGCCTGGTTTCATAAAAGCATCTTTAGTCTAATTTAATTGTTGACATGTCAAAGCTGTTTCCCTAAAACATTGTTCTGAAGTATACACAGTACAAAGAAAATAAGAAGCTAGCTCTCTGTATACTAATTCTTTTTTTAATATATAATAATAATATATATGCATTGGAAGGGAAACATGGTGTCTGCATTCCACTTATTGTTGAAAAAACATTTTATTGTGAAATATAAACATATAAACAAAATAAACTCTTTCTGAAAACCTTATTATGTTTATTTCACTGTTTGCTAGGGTTTTAATAAAAACATTTCCTATACTTTCCCCTCGCATGTGATTTGTCCATAAGTAAAACAAAATAATTTATGCAGATTTATTTTTCATATTTCTAACACTAATACTCTATTTGTTTTCAGGATCAATGAAGGAACATGGGTCACATACTTGGATCAGATAAGATGGAGTCCGTCTTGGGTACGAACTGGTCACAGCGTAGTCCTTGGTAACCCTCTTTACACCTGTAATCGAGAGACAACAGATCAATATCCATGGTCTAAAATCTCCTAGCATACACATGGGTGGAGTGGTTCGAGTCTGTTGAAGCAAATAATTTGAGTCATTTAGCAGACTTATACTACAACTCATAGGACAATCCTGGTCTGCAACAATTCTTAGGTAGGTGGTACATGTCAAAATAACATCTACATGAATGGAAGGACCCAAGTTTTCCCAGCAGAACATTGCCCAAAGCATCAAAATGCCTCCGCCGGCTTGCCTTCTTCCCATAATGAATCCTGGTGCCATGTGTTCTCCAGGTAAGCAACGAACACACACCCGGCCATCCACGTGATGTAAAAGGAAACGCAATTCACCAGACCAGGCCTCCTTTCACTGCTCCGTGATCCAATTCTGATGCTCACGTGCCCATTGTAGGCACTTTGGCAGTGGACAGGGGTCATCATGGGCACCCTGACTGGTCTGCGGCTACGCAACCCCATAGGCAACAAACTACGATGCACTGTGTGTTCTGACAACTTTCTATCAGTACCAGCATGAACCTTTTCAGCAATTTGAGCTACAGTGGATTGGTCCACACAGGCCAGCCTGTGCATCAGTGAGCCTTGGCCACCCATGATCCTGTCACCAGTTCAGTTTTGGAGATGCTCTGACCCAGTCCTCTAGCCTTCACAATTTGGCCCTTGTCCAAGTTGCTTAAATCTTTACGATTGCCTATTTTTCCTGCTTCTAGCAGATCAACTTTGAGGACAGAATGTTCACTTGCCGCCTAATATATCCCACCCACTGACAGGTGCTATGATAACGTGATTATCAGTGTTATTCACTTCACCTGTCAGTGGTCATAATGTTATGGCTTATCGGTGAATATACATTGTACATAAAGTATACTATGGCATACGTATACTGTGATGACTGTTAGGACTTTTAATCATAGACAATATACACATAGCATATTCCTGAAAACTAGCCAATATCTGCCAAGACAAGTGCAATTTGAGGTTCATATATAGCATAGCATTTGTGCCATTCACAACATCATCAGTACAAAGGAAGGAAAGGACAAAAAAGGACAGTCTAAAAGATTCCAATAAGGAGGAAACATAATGCTCAAACCAGAGCAAGAGTGGGTGGAAGTCAAACCACATTGTTGACAAGAATGCTTTGGAGGAAGGGAGGATAGAGAGAGAAAAGAGAGGAGGGCAGTAGAGCCTGCAACCCCACTGATAGCACAGTCTTGACAGGAATGACATATCCCAATGGAGGTATTTGAAGGACTAGGAATCTGTGAAGAAAAGCACTCTCTTTCACTGATTCTAGTTCTGCTGCATATTATTGAGCTCGTACGGTACAATGGAACCAATGGAATAGTCCCAGTTGTGCACACCCAGGCAGGCTCATTCAAAACCTTAAAGAATTTGTAAGAGAACAAATACTATTTAAGCCTAGGTGTTCTGGGTAGAGCTACTAAATTACATGTCTTTGGACACTTAATATAATTATGTTTTTCAAGATTTTAGGTTTCCGAACAACCAGCCCAAACAGACGTTTTGGTTGAGTGGCTACCAGTATGTGTCAAATGAATTCACTTTTACTCAAGGACATGCCTTCTGGTGCTTTTTAACATGTTGACATTTCTATTCAGCACTTTGGCCTAAGCACCCAAGAAGAAAAGTTGAGCTCTGCAACACATTACATTTAGTAAATAATGTTCCCCCACAGCTTGCTAAAACAAACCAAAAACGGTCAGATACATTCACAGAACTCTAGGTATACATTCATGTTGGTCCGGTAAGTAGTCCCAAACTCTGCAAAAAACAAATCATTCTTCTACCCTGTAGTTATTCAAGTTTGTCATTTGATTACTGTCTCCGTTTTGCTTGATAAGACCTCTTCTTTTCTTTCCAGTTGCACTTGATCAGGCTGAGGGTTATGTCAGCAGCCACCTGCAGTTGTACCAACTCAAGACTGAAAATTACACATAATCACAACAACTAGACAAACAACATTCAGCAACAACCCTCTTGGCATGATTGTCTTACAGGTACATCATTGATATTATTTTAGGTTATTCTTTTAGCTTAGCATTACCCATATGGCTTGTAGACTCAGTAGAGCTTGCTCTGTCTGTTGTATTGCCATCCTCAAGGTGATAATGTCACTGTTGTGATGAAATACCTTGATTGTCAGGCAGGAAACCAATGTACCAAGTTACTTCAGATGTTTTTATTTGCAGTAATGAACAGTTGTATGAAGGAGCAAACCTGCCAAAATTAGAATTAAATAAATGTATAGATAAAAATGTATTTTTAATCAATATTATTTCTCTATTTATTTAATTCTTTGATCACTAATTTCTGTATTTATAAATTTGTATATACATTTACATAATATTATATTTCTGTATATATTTATTTCTGTATTCCTTTATTTCTGTATTTATTTATTTCTGTATTTCCTTGTCCTTAAGCTAATGAGGGGCAGGGCTTTAACAGTCAGGCATAACAATTAAACCCAGAGCAGCAGATAGAAGACAGTGAGTGCTTTTTTAGATCCTTGGCATGTCTCCATTTTGCCAATATCACTATTCCTAGTTTATGCACATGCATCATTTGTGCATGGTTGACATGAATAAAGTATAGAAAAATTAGAGGATTTTTTTTTAAAACAACAACGTCATTTTCACAAAGTGAATAGGCTACAAGAAAGGCGTGTCTTTGCGTGTCTGTCCCAGGAGTCCTTGCAATGAAATGGGTTCATTTCAGTGCCAGTGCATAGGACCAGACTTGAAATTTAAGCGACTATATTTTCCCAAAACACCTCTTGGTTTGGACCTACGCACTGGTGTTGAAATCAACTTGTTATCCCCATCAGATCCCCTGTTAGAGACACTTAAATACGTGCTGTTTTTGTAGCTTGGAGAAAAGGACCTGGTCATTTTAGAAAAACTCTTGTTTTTCCCCCCAATTTTTTTAATCAAGGAATAAAATTTTGGGAAATTATATTGATTAAACCATTTATTATTAAATTTTAATGTAAAAATAGATTTATTGTTAGATTTATTTATTTAAAATTTTTCTCCATTCAGTTGATGTACACATTTACATATTAATCTCAATACTATTGTAACACCTCTGGCTGGGATGCTCACTCAGGAGAGAGTCAGAGGTAGAGAGTACTGGGTAGAATTTATTAACTTAAACACTGACAACTGTTAGCCACTGTCTACACCCCAAGTCTATCTGCAAACCAACATAGGCACTTAGCAAACTCTCTTTAAGAACTGTAGCTAGCTCACCATAGGTATATACCTGTGTCACATACAGGAGTGGAGCCAAAAGAGGCTGATGCCCGCCAAAACTCCACCTTATATAAGCTACGGCCCGGGGAACCCTAATTACACCCCTGCTGTCCAACAAGCCCCCCAGAGTTGCCACCTTGCCGTAGGACATCCTACCTGGATAAACAGCCCCACCCAACCTTAAGACCCTGCCCACTTAATGAGAAATACATGAACATGAACACCTGAAAACAGCACTTAAAGGAATGCAGTTTACAGGAAAACAGGGTCACCACACAGCTCCCCCCTTTTACAAGCCCTTGACCCCGTGGGCACATAAAAAGTCATTCAGGCGATCAGGTCTCCTCTCTGTTCTCGCGCCCAAGTGTCTCTTCTCTTTCAGCTGCAACTGGTAGATTGTAGCTCAGTCCCTGCCCCCTGGGAGGCTTCCTCCGGAGGACCCACCCCTGGCTGTCCCCACTGTCCCTTTGCTGACCCCCCATTGTCTGTCTGCCCCTGTAAGGAGCCAGTCTGTTCCTGTGCCCCACCACTTTGCACCCTCTTGGTGGAGACCTGACAGGGACCTAGCCATGCACAGTCCAATTTAGGGCATCGCCCCTTCTTCTTTGCCGGGTTGTGCAGCCACACCAACTCACCCGCGTCGAAGTGCCGCTACTGACATACACCTGTGCTCAGTAGCTGCTCTCTCACGAATGCATGGGCAGACTCGAGCTGGTCCTGTAGCCTCCAGGCAGACATGTCTTTAAGTTACTTCAGACAAGTCAAGTCTCAAGTCACTGCATGCAAGTCCGAGTCAAGTCTCAAGTCACAGCACTGCAAGTCCAAGTCAAGTCACTTTTAAGCACTATAGGCTATAGTTGTTGTCTATTAGTCCAAGGTCCTTTCAACATAAAGTGCACTTTTTGGGGATTACTATTATTTTACGGGCTATTTTAAGTCAGCAGTTGATAATCTAGTACACTAATACTGAATTACAACATTTAATTTATTATAGCAAACATGCATCGAATGTTTCATTGAAGTCTGATCATGTTGAGGGGGGGGCAAGCCTATTCTATCTACTATTCTAATCTGCCATTAGCCAAATTGTCTGACTATTTTACATAGGTTAGCCTTGAGCTAACATCTCTTTGTGTTCTGTATAGTTATATGTGTTAGCTAGTTATTAGCTACTGTAACTTACTAGCTGGCAAAGTTTAGAAACAGGCCCAATTCTTGACAGCGAACTAACATTAGTCTTATCACGTGTAAATTATCTTTGTATTGCTATTATAAATGGAACAGATGCAGTGTTGCTAACATTACCTAGGTGACTTTCAACTTTAATCGCTTGAGCTACCAGACCAGAACAGACCAAAAGGCATTCGTTTTAGCTATTCTATATTTACCTTCCAAGGCACAAGTACAATGACTACAAGTCCAAGTCACGTCTCAAGTCTTCTGAACAGATCGCAAGTCAAGTTACAAGTCAATTTATTGGTGACTCAAGTTGCAGACTTGACTGGTTACTGAGGGCCCCACAGGGGAAATATCCAAATTTGACCACCATGCCTAAAATACAGATGTTGATTCTGCTTGTGGTCTCTACACTACCTGCTCAAGCAAGACTATTGAAACTGTCACTTTTCACCTTGTAACAATAAGACTTTGTTCTTACATTTGTGAGAAAGCATGTCTTTTCCTAATGTCTTAAATGTATGATAATCCTATACTCTAGTTAAACAACACACAACACAGAGGAAGAATGTTTGAGTAGGTGCTATATGAGGTGCACATAGTTATCAGCTGTTGTCTATTATTAGAGGAGCACCAGGACTCAAGAAGGGACACTATACCAAACAAGGTTAAGATGCATATGTAAAACACACCTATATGATTGGCAGACGTCCAGAAAGTAGGATGTACTGGTCTTTGGTTTAGTATATATATATGCTGTTTAAGACCATGACATTTGGAGAAGCACAGAGACATCTGGAAAGACCACGAAGAGAGAGATCGGAAGAAGGCAGAACATCTAAGAAAGACATGTACTATATTTTGTGAATAAAAAACAAGGAACGCTTCTCCCCCTGACTTGGGTCCTTTATTGTTCTACAAAAGAGCCATAAGCCAACACATTCAAGCTTGTCCAACTTCCCCATCTTTAAAGGCTTGGTGGCTTAGTAATCCTCAGATGGAATTATTTGTTTTAAATGTTTATAGTTCTCATACATGTATTCACCTTTTCCAATGTGGTTGTCTGCCAAGTTTTACCAAATGGAAAACGGTTGCACAGACTGTCAGTCAAATGAGACATCCAATTGAAATGTGGTTATGTACCTAATCTTTGAATTTTGAATTTGATTTAAACTTCATAAGAGACACATCATTAGCCATCCACAATCAGTGCATTAACAAGACCAGTCAGTCAAGATTGTTGGTAGCGTCTTATATACATTCAACACACATTCTATTCTCTCTCTCCTTCAAACATTGATTTGAGACTAAATGTATCATGAATGTATAAGAATGTGCCAGACCAGTCCATTTTGATTTAATTTAAATGGCATATTGACCCATAAAAGTACCACAAAAATCAACTGACAGAATCAATTGATTCTGTCCCAAAAACACGATCACATTAACAGTTAAGTGGGAAAGTACACTTAATAGGTGGTCGATTTAGCTATTGCTGGCATCGACAAGCTTTGCTCTGTACTCTCACTAGTGTATGTACTATGATAGAAATTTTAATTTGAAGTATTATGTAATAAAGTTATTATTACTGTATTTTAAGTTGGCAGTTATGTGTTTTTATTTTCTATTAATTGCTATTGGGGTATCATGCTGTGAACAGTTTATAAGTCCCTATGAAGTAATAAGGGATGGCTAAGGAAAGTATGTTCTGTCCTTACAAGGTAATAAGATGGGGATAGCCTAATGGGGAGCTATAAAGGACTCAGGTACTGACATTTTTGCTCCATTTCCAACTGAGTGTGTGTGGTTATATTTTTGTTACAATCCCATGCACTGAGGAGGCTAGATATTGAGCCATGGGGAGCAGAAAACTGTCAAAAGACCTGCGTAACAAGGTAATGGAACTTTATAAAATGGGAAAGGATATAAAAAGATATGAAGTGGTGGGGATGAGAATCAGTACCTCCAAATCCGAGGCCATGGTCCTCAGTCGGAAAAGGGTGGCTTGCCCACTTCAGGTTGGTGAAGAGTGCTTGCCTCAAGTGGAGGAGTTTAAGTATCTAGGGGTCTTGTTCACGAGTGAGGGAAGGATGGAACGGGAGATTGACAGACGGATCGGTGCAGCTTCTGCAGTAATGCGGTCGATGTATCGGTCTGTCGTGGTGAAGAAAGAGCTGAGCCGTAAGGCGAAGCTCTCGATTTACCGGTCAATCTACGTTCCTACTCTCACCTATGGTCATGAGTCATGAGTAGAGCCGCTGCTCCTCCACATCGAGAGGGGTCAGCTGAGGTGGCTTGGGCATCTGTACCGGTCCCGTCCCACCGGGAGGAAACCCCGGGGAAGACCTAGGACACGCTGGAGGGACTATGTCTCCCGGCTGGCCTGGGAACGCCTCGGTGTCCCCCCGGAAGAGCTGGAGGAAGTGTCTGGGGAGAGGGAAGTCTGGGCATCCGGTCCCGGATGAAGCGGAAGAAGATGATGAAAGAATGAATAAAAAGATATCCAAAGCCTTGCAAATGCCAGTCAGTACTGTTCAAGCAAATTCAGGGAGACCAAGAAATATTTCAGCCAAAACTGCCAGAAGAAAAAACCACAGGTAACGTCAGGAGAAATACAGGCTGCTCTGGAAAATTACGGTGTGGTTGTTTTAAGGAGCACAATACGACGATACTTGAACAAAAATGAGCTGCATGGTTGAGTTGCCAGAAAGAAGCCTTTTGTGGCCCAATGCCACAAAAAACCCCAGTTATTATATGCCCAAAACATCTTGACACACCTCACAGCTTCTGGCACACTGTAATTTGGAGTGAAAAGACCAAAATAGAGCTTTATGGTCACAACCATAAATGTTATGTTTGGAGAGGGGTCAACAAGACAACAAGACCTATAGTGAACAGAATACCAACCACACTGTGAAGCATGGTGGTGGCTCACTCATGTTTTGGGGGTGTGTGAGCTCTAAAGGCACAGGGAATCGTGTGAAAATTAATGGCAAAATGAATGCAGCATGATATCAGAAAATACTGACAATACTGACAATTTGCACTCTTCTGCACGAAAGCTGCGCATGGGACGCTCTTGGACTTTCCAACACGACATTGGCCCTAAGCACAAGGCCAAGTTGACGCTCCAGTGGTTACAGCAGAAAAAGGTGAAAGTTCTGGAGTGGCCATCACAGTCTCCTGACCTTAATAGCCTCAAGCTAACTTGCGGTTCACGCAAGACGACCAAAGACTTCGCATGACCTGGAGGCATTTTGCCAAGACGAATGGGCAGCTATACCAACTGCAATAATTCAGGGCCTCATAGACAACTATTACAAAAGATTGAACGCCGTCATTGATGCTAAAGAGGGCAATACACAGTATTAAGAACAGAGTTTTTCCTGGCTCAGAATGGGCCTTTGGGGGGTGACTAGGCACGACAGTAAGCATGATCGTTTAACACACAGTAAAGGCAATGAGTTACCTTATGACAGAAATCTATGCATTTTCTTGTTATTTCTGACAATTTGATAAACAAAAACGTTGATCATGCTTGAATAAATGAAACCCCATTAACAAAACTGGTTAAATAAAATAACTTTATTACAACATTGAAAGGGGGGAGTGGAGTGAGTTTGAGGGGTGTTGGGTTGGGATAAACAGTCAGTTGCAGAGATCACATCCTGCTTCAGAGCATTTCACCCTCTTTTTATTAACTAAATAAAAGGATCTGACATTCATCGTCAATGTAGTGCAAAGAAAGGCTCAAGTATGGGTCCATCGCTCTACTTAACCAGATATCAGATGTGGCTGCAATGTGCTGAACAGACATCAGTTCAGCAACTATCTTTTTACCACATGTTTTGTACATGTTGGGCAGCACAGTTTAGGAAATATATGGGTGCGATGGCACAGTGTATCTTCTGTCGAGAGTTTTAACAAGGTGTGCTCCACTGTAGCTATGGGAGCCATATCCTTTGTGATGCAGTAACAAATGGCGTTAGTAATTTCTTTCCATCTTCTTGAATCCTTTTCATAATGTGTAACATTTGGAAATGCTTGTGTTATCGACACATGCTTTGTGGAGGCACTTGTTGCTGGGCGCTTGTCAGTCTCTCTTTTTTGAGCCATGCGCTGTTCATATTCGGTAATGTATTTGTGGTTCAAGTGTGGAAACAGATTGGTAGTATTTCCTTTGGTCGCTGAAACAGTTTTACTGTGTTTACATTTGACCTCATTTTGTTAGGTGTCATCTTTACTGAAGCCAAAATGTGTCCAGACGAAGGACACTGCGTTTTTCTTTGGTACAAGTTGCGCCACCAAAATGTATGATACATTACGAAATTATTCAAACGTAACATATCTTATGAACGCTATTACAACGTATCAAATGTTACGAGCACTATTAAAACATAAAATGGAATACGAACGCCAGACAAACGTATGATATTTTACAAACGCTATGAAAGACACTTTTTTTGACAAGATGTTAGACCTGTGTTTCAAACTGACGACATTTGGAATAGAAGGCAGTCACTGCCTCACAGCACACATGGGGATTTAGGATGAGATAAGACCACTCACCAGCACTGATTACAGGTTCCCCAGTGAAGCAGTGGCTAATGTGCATGTGTAAGATGTAGAAGGTCACCAGTTCAAACCATGATTACTGCTTTAGTTTTTTCATTCCGACTCTAATGTTATTTTACTGCACTTAATATATCTTACGAAATCCCCTGCCTAAGATTTACGTGAAATAGTCTACGTCATCATTCTGAGACCAGGTTGGGTGACTACACACGCATTAGTATGTTTTTAAGGGGAAAGTATTAACAGGAAAAACTAAATAACCGACATGGGAAAAGGGATAAGTCAGTTAGAGGATCTCAACAGCCTTTGGTTTTTGTTCTGCTTGTTCAACAGTTGTTTGATAAATTGCTATTAAACACAATCGGAGAGGATTTGAAATTCTATAATTCTTATCATTTTGGCGCTGGTGATTTTCCTTTGGCGCTCACTAAGACCTCTTTGGGGGGGTTCCAAAAATTCCTCTATACAGGAAAAACTCTGAAGAAATAAGGGTATGCAGACTTTGGAACAGGGGTCACTAAAAAAAAAAAGATTGTTGCCATGTTTTCTTTTACGATTGTGCCATTCTGTTTTAACATACAGTTTATTATGAATCCCATAAGAAATAAAAGACATTTGTTTTGTCTACTCACTCATGTTTTCTGTACAAATGGTACATATATTACCAATTCTCCAAGGGTATGCAAACCTTTGAGCAACATTATATATAGTATGTGTATAGGTATCCGGGCGGCTTTTGGACCCTGCAGACAACCCTAGTCTGCCCGTTGAATACGGGCAAAGAACAGGTAGCACCTGTTATTGTTGTGTGGAGTTTATATTAGAGTTTGCTTGTGATGTGAGTTTGTCTTACCCACAGAAGTTCAGTTGTACATACTCACTTAAGTCTACTTCCAAATTGTTTGATACACAGTATCAACTGGTCAAAAAGGCACACCATAAGAGAGGCTGATATGTTTTATACAATAGCCTAACATAGCAGTTATTTTACTTGGTGCTTTGATCAACAGCAAAATGGTAGGAGATGGCCGAACTATGGGATCATGGACCAGCAAATGTCTATTTAGATTTATAAATACGGGGTACAAATAGATGCTGCAATATTTTGAGGTTATTTGAGAGGACAAATTAAATGTAGGGCAGTGTAGATAATAAAAAATCTAAAAATCAAAAAATAATCATAATAAACTGCTTTTCAAACAAAAATTTTTATTTAGTGATAGCTTTGAACAGATACTAAAATTGAGATAATCGTAATTAACTACAGAAGATTATGTGATTAATCGTGATTGATAATGTTAATTGTTTGACAGCACTAGTCAGAATATAGTCAGAATTTAAAGAGGTGTTAACCATCCTGCTTTGGTTACGAGCATAAAGCAAGGTATCATGGCATTTGGAGGCATGTGACAGTATATCCGCCATTTTCCTGTTGCTGCTCACACCTTCCTCACTGTGCTGAATTCCCTCATTAACATTCTGAGTCACGACCTACAGCCAACACGCCTGTCTATCAGTCTACTAGTTTATCTCTCCTCTCCTTTTGTTTGGCTATGTCTATCACTCCCCCTCGGTCTCTGTTTCACTGCTCAGATGTCTTTCAATGAGATGCAAACAATGCTTTGTAGACAAAATATGTTGGTGAGAATTTGTGAGTTTAGAGTGTGCGTCAAAGAATATACAGGATGCTGGCTGTGTGTGTGCCTCCGTTTTTGTGCGACAGACAGTGACACACGATGATTGAGAGAAAGTGAGCTCAGGTGTCAGAGTACATTCCATGCACATCCGTGGGAGTGTTTTGAAGGCAGTACACATCAGACAGAGTGCACTTCCCATGTGTTGGAGCTGTAGTTCTGACTCTATATAATGGTCTTTGTCTAGGAAAAATATACCTCTGTGTCTAGGCACGTTTAAAGCAGGGGTGGGGAATACTGCTCTGGCACTAATTACAATGTAGATTGTTAATTAGCTACTGAGCACAATAGATGAAGGTTTATGGGAGTATGGGGGTGGTTCAGAACGGATTGGGTGTGGAAAGGGGAGGATTTGATGTTCAGTCAAGCCACAGACTGAACAAGGACCCAGATTGTTCACCAGTTCTGAAGCATTTCTACTCACTACCAAATATGGCAATGAGAGGAATGCCAGTAGCTTGCAAATAAAGAAGAAAATACTTTGTATATTTTCTCATCAAGGAAACATCTGATCATGACAGTTTTTCTATTCCCTTCTGCAAATGCAGAAGTTATTGCAAATACATGTTTGTGCTATAGGCTCTCTCAACCAATGTTTTTTTTTTAAACACCTACTTTTCAGTGGCAGTTGACAAGACGATAACTGACTAATTAGATCCAGAACAAAAAGAAAGCAAAAACTATTTTCTATTTCAGTTGACTGACACTAGTGGACAAAAGATTTTTGGAAGGAGAGCTTTTCAGTGCAATCAGTTCTTTTATTATTATTTAATTACAAAAATGCATGGAAATCTGTGGCATTAGGTGCATGACTTGACTACAAACACAGTTTTGATTGAAACTGTGCTGTTTATCCTCTGTGGCAACAGTGAAACCTACACTCATGCATCAGGTATATTGAAAATATACGTACCCGCGTTCAGCAAGTGTCTCTTCTGTCAAATCTTTTGCAAATCGAGTTTGGTATGGGGACGACATTAGAGAATGTCTGAACAAATATGCAATTAATTGACATTGTATTGTTGGTTTATCTTAGTAGATTTGTCAAGATAATGTTTTGGCATGATTTTGTGGCTTACTCACCAAAGTGGCTGGTATGATTGACAGATTTACCCGCCCCTAGCTTTACCGTTATTTGGCTGGTGGTGGGGTGAATTGTATGTGAAGTCAGAGAAAATTGTATGTTTACGTAGGCTAGGGTAATGTATGTTTACGTAGGCAATATTTAATTGACTACAATGTGAGTAAAAAAGTAAGGGCACGTTGTTAACTAAATTTATTAGACAAACTCATTATTGAAATTACAACAATATGAAAAACTTAAAGTTATTATTTCAATCAATGTTGGGAGTTGTTATTAAGTCATTAAAACACGCCAAAGGCATGTCTGCTTAGAATGTGATGGTTGACTCAATAGAGAAGGTGGAGCTTATGTTCAAGCTCTAAAGTCAGTTAATTTGAATGTATATGTAAATCTTGCTCAAACATGTACCCCACAGTCAGCACACAGCTTCAGGGGTTTGTGTGAGCAAGACCAGCAAACAAAATGGTTGCACTGCACTCTTATTGGTCTTGTTTCGTGTGCACTTGCCATCTTGACACTGTGTCTTATTGCCGGGTGTGATCTGCCGAAGATTGGGAAGAGGAAGAGTGGGATGTGCTGCCTCCTTGGCAGCTTGCTTCTTGGCTGTTGGCTTGTTTTCTTCGTCTCTGCCAGGGAAATTGATGTAAAAAAGTTGTCACATTTCTGCCTTTGCCTGTGAAAGCCTCAGTGAGTCTCAAAACCACATTCTCTGAAAGTTGCTCACCCGCTGGCCTGGTTTCATCTTTCCCCAGGTTTTGAAAACCATTGTACATGAACTTATCGACATCAGCAGCTAACCAAAATTTGTTCCAAAACTTGTCGAGTTTGTTGGCCATATACTGAGTAAAAAGGCACTGAGATTTTGTTGGGAACAGTTGCTCATCAACAGTTATGTTTTCTCCTGGCTTGCAATAAACAATGCAATTCTTCACAAATTGTTTCCAGGTATCTGAGATTGCAGAAAACTTGCCAGTTTCCAAGCATATTCTTCTTGTCTCCTTATCGTCAAAATGCAGGTGTTGCATAATCTCTCTGATGCAGTTGCATGGCATGGTCAATGGAAAAAGTTCACCCAAATCAATCAGACCAAATTTACGCAGGAGTAGCAGTACAATCTCTGATGTGTTGCAGCATCTGCACGTCACACAAAGAATACTGTCAAGTGCACTGTCAATGTGTCCTCCGGCTTGGGTTGTTGGGTCTGCGCTCCCGGTGAGGATATTCTGCAAAGCTTGTCTTCCTGGTGTGCTTTCATTGCTCTTTTCTACCCAAATCGTGTCACCCTCCCAGACTCCTGTCTCATTGGTTTGTTTCTTTTTATTTTGCAAGGCTGCTCAGGCATTGGAGGTGGCTGTTCATTATCAGAATCATTGGCCTGTTTCTGATCCTCCATCTGACTCTATCTCATTGAAATCTTGCAGCATCTGCAATGCTGCCAGGGCATCGAATTGTCGGATTTGGTTTGCAATTTTGAACTAAACACTGTGAACTGTGTTGGAGTTGTGTCTCATTATATTAGATGTAAATGTATTGTATAACGAAATGCAGTTAACATCTAACCCTTCAACACTACTGTTGTTTGCTCCTTGGGGTTTAAGGTCGGGTGTCTCTGTAAAGCACTTTGTGACAACTGCTGTTGTAAAAAGGGCTTTATAAATAAATTTGATTGATTGATTGACCAGAAGTGGAATTTATTTTACAAGTGAAACAATTAAGAACAATATATGTTATAACTGGGATGCATGAATGGGCAAATTGAAGGTGCAAGGTGGTATGTGCAACTGAAATGCCGGGATAACAGCAATGAGGTTCCCGAGGTCGACATGTATACGTAACAACTGAAAAAGAATGTATACAACATGTATACAAATTCAAAGAATGATTTATAGTAGCCTACATGAAAATATAGAAAAGTAAATTTGTCAATTGTAAGAAAAACAGTAATGTGTAATACGTTTGCCGAAATGATAATTGATTCCTTGGTATTTCGTTTTGTGAATAATTATTTAGCCTAATGCATTTGTAGAATCTTACTCCTTAGTAAAATAAGCAGAGAAAATTCTAAGAGAAATGATACAGTAGGATGTGTATGAGATTTAGTTTTTCTCTTAATAAAAGCTGTAACGGTGTAATAACTTGGTTGAATTGCTGATTGCTACAGAATGTCTGATATTTCGGTGTGTGAATAATTATTTAGATTTACATTTTAGATTTACATTTGATGAATTAGCCTACACAAGAATGCTGAATCTCTAATTGAATAGTCAAGTAGCCTATATTGTTTTTTATTATGTTTCAATAATAGCCTAATTAAATTGTTGAGTGGTCATGGAAATCTTGAATTTCATTTGTAAGTTCATGCAAATTCAACCAAGACACTATCATTCATCTGGGTGTATCATTCATCCATTGACGTCATGCATTCAGTGAAGTCAAATGGCAATTCCCATTGGAATTTGGCAGTTCTAGTGTTAATGACTACAGTTGCCTTGACCTCTGTGGTTATGAAATCATTTGTGCGCCTTGTGCTGTCCCACCTCAAGACCATCAAAGACCCTCTACTAAGACCCACTGCTGTTTGGCTACAGAGCCAACAGGTCTGTGGATGACGCAGTCAGCATGGCTCATCACTTCATCCTCCAGCATCTGTACTCCCATGAAACCTATGCCAGAATCCTGTTTGTGAACTTCAGTGCTGCATTCAACACCATAATTCCTGCTTTGCTCCAAGACAAGCTCTCCTAGCTGGGAGTGCCAGAGTCCACATGCAGGTAGATCACAGCCTTCCTGTCCAACAAGGGGCAGCATGTGAGGCTGGGGAAGCACTTGTCTGACCCCCTGACCATCAGCAACGGCTCCCTTCAAGGCTGTGTCCTGTCCCCACTATTCTTCTCCCTGTACACCAACAGCTGCACCTCCAGTCATGACTCTGTCAAGCTACTGAAGTTTGCGGATGACACCACCCTCATCCGACTTATTTCTGACGAAGACGAGTCCGCCTACAGGTGGGAAATTGACCATCTGGTGTCCTGGTGCAATCATACCAATTTAGAGCTCAACACTCTAAAGACAGTGGAGATTATAGTGGAATTAAGAAGAAGCCCAGCTGCCCTTCCCCCCCATCGCCCTGGGTGGCTCCCCAGTCAACTCTGTGGAGTCCTTTCGCTTTCTGGGCACCACCATCGCCCAAGAACTCAAGTAGGAGCTGAACATCACCTCCCTCACAAAGAAGAGGATGTACTCCCTGTGGCAGCTGAAAAAGTTCAACCTGCCAAAGATTATGACGGTGCACTTCTACACTGTCATCATAGATTCCATCCTGACCTCCTCCATAACCGTCTGATATGCAGCAGCCACTGCCAAGGACAAAGGCAGGCTGCAGAGAGGGTGTGCAGAGAGGGTGATTGGCTGCAATCTGCTGTCTCTACACAAACTACACACCTCCAGGACATGGAGGCATGCGGCAAATATTGTGGCTGATACCTCTCACCCTACTCAGAACTCTCCCCTCTTTTGAGGGCTATCAGGACCAAAACCTCTCGCCACAAGAACAGTTCTTTTTCTACAGCGGTAGGCCTCATGAACATGCCCCTGGAACCAAACTGACTATAGCCCACTCCCCACATATACACACAACCTCAACTTGACAAATCTATAGCCCCTCTCCACATACACACACAACCCTCCACTGCATAAATCTATAACCCATCCCCACATTCACATTAACCTCAACTGGACAAATCTATAGCTCCTTCCCACATACACACATAACCTCAACTGGACAAATCTATAGCTCCTTCCCACATACACACATAACCTCAACTGGACAAATCAATAGCCCCTCCCCACATACACACACAACCCTCAAATGGATTTATTTAACACTAATTTATTAATTATCTACTGTTTTTATTTGTTTTCATTTCTTTTGTATACATTTTTGCACTACCAGGCCAGAACAAATTCCTTGTTTGTTGTGAAAGTTACTTAAAGCTCTTTCTGATTTTGAAAGGGTGCTACTGTATGTAGCAGAGGGTCATTTGCTCTGCACCGTTTGAGCCTTACCTGTGCACGTGCCTGTAGGTAAGAATAAGGGTTTAAGTTAGGGACAAGCATTATCCCTTGTAAAATGTCTTGACCTTAGTTTGGCGTATCGGGGGTCACTATCATCATGCTCAATTCCATCCCACCCCCAAACTACTGTGACCCTTCACCCTACCCGTTTGACCAATAGATCATTTGGCAACACTTACTATTATTAATAGCCTCTCTGGTAAGTAGGTGTCAAGAGCAATCTTCCTTTTCTTAGAGATGCGGATGATAGGGATGTGTTGCCTCAGAGAACAAATAGACAGGGTTCCAAATGGCCCCCAATTCCCTTAGAGCTCTAGTATAAAGTAGTGTCTAGGTTTTAGGATGCTTCTTGGGGATGCCTGCCCAGTCATCTTCCTTATCGCCAGTCATACATATTCATATGACTATTGAAGCAGTGCGCAGAGGGAGGGAGATTGCTAGGCCAGCCAAGCATGATTTATGTTTAGAGTGACATTGATGGACGGCCCCAACATGCACTTGTCTACACTAGTTGTGTCGGTGCGTGAAAACCCTGAAAGAGAGGTTCTTTCAGGTACAGTATATCAATAGGGATTCTTTAAGTTATGACTTGCATCCTAATGCCCAGCATTGTTCCTTGATGCATACAATTGTTCTCTAGACTCATGGATTTAAAAGAAAATGGTCTGGACTCTATTGGTCTAGGCTACATTCACATTTCAGCGCATTAAAATGTTTGGGGATTAATGCACAGTTCTGAAGTAATAAATCTGAAACGCTGGAACAATCGTGAGAGCACTGAAAGTTTTGGGGAAGGTTTTTAGTTATCTTAATTATTTGTGTTTCAGCCATGAACAACAGACCTGTTTGAAATTAATCAGGTCCACAAGGATGTTCTCGATGAGTTTACTGAACACGGTTCATGCGGGTGACCTTTTTGAGAAGAATATAGTGTTTTTCAGAAAAAACTGATGGATCTCATGATATCCATTGCAAAAAGGGACAGTGATGTGATCTAGACAAAATTCACAACTCAAATCACTGGTTAAAAACTGATTTGTGCTCCTGCCACACTCATTGTATAAGGTGCTGAGTGCAATCATAAAGGGTTACTTGGTTTTAGGATTGAAGAACCTACAACCCTTTCTGTACTACTTGGAACCCCTTGATAGTGTTCAAGATATTCTAAAAACTTTTTTATAACCTAAGGGTTCTACTGCTGTTTATTTTGATTTTATTATTATCTCTCGTTCATTGTGCAGAAGGAAGAGTTTAGTTCATACAGTATGCCTTGTCTTTTTGTGCTTTATTGTCCCTCTGCATTTCATTAACGTGCCACACGGTCCCACACACTGCATTAGCCAGTAACATTTTGGGTATAACACCAATGTTTTAGCATTTTTCTTTGGGGTTGTAATATAAAAGTTTAAAACCAGGTTTACCATTCCTTTTCCAAATGTTCTTGAACGTTGCAGATTGATATACCATGAATAAAGCCAAGGTGATCCTTTATTATGTGTGAGAGGTGCATGATTGATTGACATTTAGATTGCATTTAGTTTGCTTGAATGTTTGCTAAAATTCCATACTTGTTCACATACTTGTAGATGTTGGCTCCCATTTGGTGGGTGTGGCAAGGCGTGGCTATAAATGATCATTTTACAGGAATAGTGGCCTGACAACATTCCAACTCACAAATGGATGCCAACATTTTTCACTGGTCTGTCAGTTTCCTTAATTTGAACATTAAGAACCTAAATACAAACTGAACACTGCTCAGATTATGTAGACTTTGCAAGTAGTGTTACAATGACCCCTGTGTGAGGTGTCATAGTATTAGGTAAATGAGGGATGGATATATGGAACTGGAAAAAAAAAAGCATGTGTTTCATCATATTGCAACATAATTAGCTATTATACTATTAAAATCATACAATAAATGTTTCATGTCATTACATAATTGTTTCGTGATTTACATTTAATTTTATCTTGGTTCAGGTCAACTTTTCATTATAAGCAATAAGCATAATAGGTCTCATTAACAGGGAACATCGTATTTACAAACCAATTATTAAGTTGTAGAATTAAGCAAAATCCCAAATGATCTGCTTTCACTCCATCCTCTGCCCTCCATTTGTGCATTCATGTGCGTCTCGGCCATTTAACCAGTGTCCCAAAGCTGAGGGAATGAAAATTATAGTGTTTAGGGGCATATTAAACTTTTCAGTGGCCCCTTACTGCAAGTCTGCAATGATGCAGCATCGATGAGTGAAATGGAATCCCATAAGGCACCACCTTATATTTCAGTTTGTGCATTTTCACACAAAATAATGATGTGCCTAATTACATAAATCTTTCATATCTGATTGAGAATTGCCATGAAAAAAGTGAACTTGTTTAACTGTTATGTTTCATATCTTGCAAAACACCAACAGAAGTTTTAAATTTACATTTTATGCTTGTTTTTAAGTATATTGCATCATTCAAGGGATGAGTGTTTGCTGTAGCTATAGATCCCCTCATCACACTCTGGAAGTCACTTTCTGAGGTTCATGTGACAATGGAGGGGCCCTCTGAGCAAGTTGGTAGGAGTGAGGTGCTTCATTAAGCAGTTACCTCATCTCCATTGCAGAGTTAGTGGTTAGTGATGTAGGTGTTCTTAAAAATTGAGCAGTAGTGCTCAGCTATTCATTGTTTTCAGTGTCTTGTTCCTTGTCAAAAGAAAGGCTTCTCACAGATGAGATTCCCTTTGTCTTGCATGAGTCCACATTAGTGGCCTTTGTAATATGAGCCAGGAATTGTGGGTTAACAGGGAAGGTCAGATCTCACTGATCCCAATGCAGACGCCACACTTAAAGACTACAGGTGTGGGTTCCTGAAAGAGGTCCAATTTTCTCTTTGCAGAATAAGCCTGTGCTTTTTCAGGATTGCTTTACTTTTCTGAGGACCCTTGGTGTAATTGGTGCTAGGTTGACCAATACAAGATTAACACAAAGTAAGTGTCAAAGCATATGTTTTTGAAAATACATAATTGGGACCAGCTTGCTAGATTCTATAGGATTTGCATTGAAAACATTACCTAAAACAAGCAGTCCCTCATTTGAGGGCACTGTGTTGAAACCTGCCTCAAAAAGAATAATAGGTCCTGATTCCTTCTCGTCTTCCCTTACCTAACGAGACCAAAATAGTATTACCTTGTCCAGAGTGATTTAGGATGGGAAAGTTAATACTGTGAGTGTCTAAAGTGAGTATAAGGAGATTACAAGTCAATGCAAAGTGACAGATTGTCCCAATTTAAACTTTCTTTGCTGGTCTGTCACTCTGATTCATGTCAGTCACTCTGATTCATTTTGTAGAAAAATATTAGATGAAACATTAACTCAAAACTTTAATTGCAGATGTCTACTTTACATTTTTGCTTGTTTTTATGCTCATAGTACAGTAACAATATTGCCCCTTTAAAATGTATGAATTAGAATACATTTAGTAGAATAACAGTTACGCAGTTGTGATTTCTTTTAATTCTGTAGTGAAATTCTTTAGGATTGTTTTAATTTTTCACTGTGATGGCTATATTTTTGTTCTGCTACCATTCACTCTCAGTTATAACCAACACAAAAGTTTATCCCTTGTTGAATAGTTGCATAAAGATTTATAGAATATTTTAACCCTCTTCAACATCTAACAGAGCCAGCCCCGCCCCTAAACAGTTGCCTCCCATTAGGACCTTGTCAGGGGAGATATTTAAGAGATCACAAGGAGCAGCTTAGGGCAGAGGCTAAGAAGGTCAAAGTCACAGATAAAGAAACAGAAACCAAAGAAAGTTAATGCTGAATAGAAAAGGAAAGGAGGGATGGAGAACCCACCTGTGCAACGACCTTCACCCATTTCTCTGATCCCGTTACTGGGAGGCAGCCCCAAACACAACGCCACCTCCACCTGACAGAGGTTGGTCTGTAGAGTTCTGTTACTCCCTCACCCCTTTCCTTATCATTTCTGGTTTTGTTAATAAAAAGGTCCTTAACACCTGTCCATTTCCTGTGTGCTACTTCCCTGTGTCCTATAGAATGAATGTAGAGTTACATTAATATACACTCTCTCTGCATTTCAGGTCTGTGGCTTTTATGGGGAGATGGTAAGGTTGCTTCATGGGTGAAAGACGTTTTTGCGTTCAAAAGGTTGCTGGTTCGAGCCCTGCATGGGGCGGTCAGGGGGAAACTGCTACATGTGTAAAGCACGCACTACCATACACACATTGACACAAATCACATTTGGTCACATATCCATAAAGTAATTGGATCTGGGTTTTAATAAAAAATGCTGAATAATCCAATCAAGTCTTAGGGAGTCACAGCTGTTACAAAAGCTTATCCCCTTTGATACGTTCCTTCCCCATCAGCACCAATAAAAAAGATAATTCAGTTAAACTGAGATATTATAACCGTCTCTTTTTCTATGCATATAGACATTGGGTTAATCTATGCACCTTTTAATCAAGCCCTTACCCACTAACGTTAATCAAAGTCATTTCATTAAACGGGACTATTATTTCACAAGTGAAATCCCCAGCAGAATTTAAGAGCAGTAAGTCAGATGTATTTTCGTTATGCATTGATATTGCAATTACAGTGCTAACATCAAAAATTATTTGGTTTAGTGTTAATGTATTACATGTAATAATTGGGTGGAATTACACAGCAGTTTTCCAGGTGCTCAAAGCATTTCATAAAATCATTGTAATGACACTGGAATGGAATATTACTGGAACGATATCAAACACATGAATACCATGTGGTTAATGTGTTTGACACCTCTCAGTTCGTTCTATTGCAGCCAGTACAATGAGCCATTTCTACTATCTCTCCCCAGCAGCCTCCACTAAACTAATCTCATTCCATCCCTATGTGTATCAGCAGTAACAGAACATCTGTGCTGACCTGGGCAGAGATCAACTGCATTATATCACTTCACACTCACAAAAAAGGAAACACTCTTTTGTTGTGGCTTTGGGTGTGGCAGGGTCACAGAGCAAAGGTTTTTCTCTGAACTCTTGTTTGATGCTAATATAAACTGAAATAGAACTTTGCTTACATCTCAAAATGCCAATAACTGCTCAAATGCCATACACATTTCTAGGAACTTCATAAAAATTGTGCCTTTAAGGATATTCAAGATGAAATCACATGCTATGGCTTTTCACCCCAAGGTTGCCATGGGAGCACCAAAATACATTGACATTTCCCTCCCTCACTTTGGTCACCACAGGTTTATATCAGTAAGTTCAAAAGTTTCGGGTGACTTAGAAATGTCCTTGTTGTTTTTTTTGTTCATAACAATAACATCAAATTAATTAGAAATACAGTGTAGACATTGTTAATGTTGTAAATGACTATTGTAGCTGGAAATGACAGGTTTATTATGAAGTATCTACATAAGCGTACAGAGGCCCATTATCAGCAACCATCAATCCTGTGTCCCAATGGCATGTTGTGTTTGCTAATCCAAGTTCATTTTAAAAGGCTTGTTGATCATTAGAAAACCCTTTTTCAATTATGTTAGCACAGCTGAAAACTGTTGGGCTAATTAAAGAAGCAATGAAACTGTCCTCCTTTGGACTAGTTAAGTATCTGTAGCATCAGCAATTGTGGGACCAATTACAGGTTCAAAATGGCCAGAAACAAAGACATTTCTTCTGAAACCCATTAGTCTATTACTGTTCTGAGAAAATAAGGCTATTCCATGCAAGACATTGACAAGAAATTGAAGATCTTGTACAATGGTGTGTGCTACAACCTTCACAGACATGCCTCAACCCGGCACTAATCAGAATAGAAGGAGGAGTGGGAGGCTCGGCGCACAACTGAGCAAGAGGACAAATTCATTAGTGTCTAGTTTAAGAAACAGATGCCCCACAGGTACTCAACTGGCAGCTTCATTACATAGTACCTGCAAAACACCAGTGTTAACATCAACAGTTAAGAGCAGACTCTGGGATGCTGGCCTTTTAGGCAGAGTTGCAAAGAAAAAGCCAAGTCTCAGACTGGCTAATAAAGAGAAAAGATTAAGAGGGGCAAAAGAAAAATAGACAAAGGAATTTTCGGGAAAAAAAGTGTTGGACAGACAAATCTAAATTTGAGGTGTTCAGATCACAAACAGGAAAATTTGTGAGATGCAGACCAAATGATGTTGGAGGAGTGCTTAATGTCATCAGTCAAGCATGGTGGAGGCAATATGATGATCTGGGGGTGCTTGTAAGTGGTGAAGTAGGAGATTTGTACAAAGTGAAATAGATCTTGAAGAAGGAAGGCTCTCATTAAATTATGCAATGCCATGCATAATTACCATCAGCTGGTACCATCAGCTGGTATTCTGTCTATAATGGAGTGGCAAGCACAGTCACCAGATCTCAACACTATTGAGCTGTGGGAGCAACTTGTGTATGATACATAAGAAGTGCCCATCAAGCCAATCCAACTTGTGGGAGGTGCTTCAGGAAGCATGAAGTGAACTCTCTTCAGATTACCTCAACAAATTGACAACAAGAATGCCAAAGGTGTACAAGACCGTAATTGCTGCAAATGGAGGATTATTTGACCGAAGCAAATTTATTTAAATTAAGGACACATTTATTTAAATTAAAAATCGTAATTTTTAACCTGTGCTTCCAATACATTTTGCTATAGTTCCTGTTCAAACTTTTTTCATGTTTGTTTTCATGTATAAAAAGGACATTTCTAACCTCAAACCTTTGAACGTTAGTGCAATGATTGTAATTCAAAGGTCTTTGGGTATTCTAAACAAATTCCTTTTCAGCTCCATCTACAAAATAATCTCCATTACATTGCCTAGCATGTTACACATTAGAACATCCTGTATATTTATTTTTTGTAATGACTAATGTAGAGAGTTACATTAAGCAAGAAAAGAAGGGTTGTTTTGGTTCCTGGATGCTGATTGGTTATCACAAGATACCCCTCAAATGCCATCATGTGCATCCACTGCCAAGCTGCCCAGTCAAGCAATTCATTAACTTCATTTACCCCAAAAATTAGTGCCTAGATATTATTTCCACATGCTTGCATAGCATTTATTTGGGTTTCAATGTCTGCCTATCTGACTGTGGAAGTGCAATGTTTAACGGGACTGAGATAACTGAAGGCTTTACATCTAACAAAGCAAATTGTTGTTCATTGAAGGATCACCATCTAATAGGCAGGCCTGCTATGCTGTGTATCTGCCAACCATTCACTACGCAATAAAAAGGCCAAATCTCATGTTGTCTCTTTCAGAACAATATCCTTGTCTCTACCTAGTCAGCCTCCAAGAAGTGTCACTTAACCACCACTGAGTTCTTCTGTCAAATTGTCTCTTTGCAATGTCAGAGCTCTCGCTCTCCTCTGTTCTACTCCTCGTAAATGTATCAATTTCTTTTGACACCTTGAAATATCAGATACTCTGCTCCACCTTCCCAGGGTTGTGCATCTCAGCCTCTGCACATTCTTGGACTGCATGGTAGGCTGCTCCAAATAGGTGATCTAGAGAGGATATGTAGCTAGTTACCATTACAATTGTAAGAAGCAGTAATAACAATTATGTTGAATCACAATCAGAAAGAGATTTATTGCCAGGTAAGTTTCAGTCATAATGTGTATGCTTTGTATAGCCTGTAAACCAGATGTTTTCTAACAGCTCCCTATTAAGGTATAACCAGGCTCTTAAAGAAAGGTAGGATGTAGAGTTGTGCTCATAGGTTTGCATATCCTGGCAGAAAATGTGAAATGTAGGCATTGATTTTGAAAATATGGCGGATCATGCAATTTCTTTAAATTTTATTTAAGGGTAGTGATCATATGAAGCCATTTATTATCATATAGTTGCTTGGCTCCTTTTTAAATCATAATGATAACAGAAATCACCCAAATGGCCCTGATCAAAAGTTTACATACCCTTGAATGTTTGGCCTTGTTACAGATGCACAATGTGACACACACCTTACACACAATTAAAGGTGAATTTCCGACACCTGTGGCTTTTTAAATTGCAATTACTCTCTGTGTATAAGTAGTCAATGAGGTTTGTTAGCTCTCACATGGATGCACTGAGTAGGTTAGATACGCAGCCATGAGGAGCAGAAAATAACTGTCAAAAGACCTGCGTAACAAGGCAATGGAATTTTATAAAGATGGAAAAGGATATCCAAATGTCAGTACTGTTCAATCACTTATTAACAAGTGGGAAATTCTGGGATCTATTGATACCAAGCCAAGGTCAGATAGACCAAGAATGTTTTCAACCAAAACTGGCAGAAGAATTGTTGGGGAACAAAGAAAAACCCAGAGGTAACCTCAGGAGCCTTAGTCAGGGTGGAGGGGAATTATGAACAGTTCCAAATACCAGGCAATTTCGGCACAAAACCTTCAGGAATCTGTTAGTAAGCTGAAGATGAAGTTCACCTTTCAGCACGACAACAACCCAAAGCACACATCCAAATCCACAAAAGCATGGCTTCACCAGAAGAAGATTAACGTTTTGGAATGGCCCAGCCAGAGTGATCTGACAGATTTCAATTGAATTGTTCACGTTATACGTCACATTAAAGATGGAAAAAGTTCTGACATGATTTACTTTTGTCTCATTCTTTTACATCACAAGAACCTGGCATTTTAACAGGGGTGTGTAGACTTTTATATCCACTGTACAGTTGAATATGAATCCCATAAGAAATAAAAAACATGTTTAGCCTTCTCACTCATGTTTTCTTTACAAATGGTACATATATTACCAATTCTTCAAGGGTGTGCAAACTTTTGAGCACAACTGTTTATAGTTTGCCATAAACAGTTTATTTTGAATACCTAAAGAGGCTGTGTAACGTTAAAGGTTCAAGGAAAAAAAACCTGACAGTGTTTGTTGAAGAACCCTACGATGATTCTGTAGAACCCTCTGCAAAGGGTTGACCTTAGAATTAAAAAGTGTTCCCCTATAGAGAAAAGAATTAGCCTACATGTTTTACATAGCACTTTCTAAGAATGTACCTTTCCATAGAATCATAATTACCTCTCACTGTTCCACTTTGTTGTTCTTTCTAAACAAGATTAACTAGAGCAGAATCAAATTAATCTATTCAGAGCTTAATGAATCAAATCCCCTTGGTAACGGACTGTCACAGAATGTTCTTATAACCCTTGGGGCTAAATGACCTGATGTTGGCATGGCAGCAGGAGTCTAAATTAGTTTTGTTTCTAAAACAGCACATTCATGTTTTGTAACCTATGGTTACCATATCATGCAGCTGGGGCTACCAAATATCCTTTGGATAACTTTTTTCCCATGTCATTTAGCAGACACTTATCCAGTGACTTACATAAGCGTGTGTTTACATTTTCATACTTGCACTCTATGGGAATAGAACCCACAGACCTGATATTGCAAGCACCATGCTCTTCACAACTGATCTACACAGGACCCATTGTAAATGGTTAAAAAGAGCGTAATGTTTTTGTCATGGCAAGGCCAATTGGTGACTAAAACATCAATGCTTCAATTTGATACATTTACTTTCCAGCTAGGTGGCAAGTGTCCCACTGCATTATAGTGCAGAAACGCAGGTGGAGAACATCCCTGACCCTTTTCTCTTATTATTGCTGGCCATTTATTAACTTTTTGAGTAATATGAAATAACAAGAAAAGGAACGAGGCAAGCCTAGTTCAGCCCGCAATTAGAAGGGATGAATGTTGTTGCCCTCGCTGGATTCGAATCAGGGTCTCCTAGGTGACAGGCTGTGTCTTTAACCAATACACCTCTAAGCTATACATGAGGTCATTTTGTCATGCATTAACATCACACCAAGTTTGATTATTTCGCTAGACACCATTAAGCATTGTGTAAAACTGACTAACACCATTAAGCATTGTGTTAAACTAAGTTTACCTCCACCACAAATAACATCTATGAGATATATGGCTTTTGCCACTGGCCGTTTTAAAAGCTTATTAACTTACTATTTGGAATAGTCATAAGAACTGAACAATTGCTAGCAAGACTGAAGATGAACTTTACAGTGCCAAAGCTATTTCATTTCATGGCACAACAATGCTTGTTTTTCTTTCATTTGTAAATGACATTGATACAATAACTAACAATATATGTGACGATAACTGTCTTTTTCATCAAGTGAATAGATGAGAGAATCGTGGAAACCCCTCCTCTTTTACTGTCCAAGAGGCTGTGATCTATATTACCCCAAAAAGCATGCACAGATGCATACTTTGAAAATCCACCACAAATAGTCACAATATAACCATAAACAGTTTTCTTTAGGCTTAGTATAACGTAACTACTGAAGGTCGTAGCCAGCAAAGTTTTTGTCTATCCTGAACAATTCCTAATACATAATTTTTGACTGTGGAAAGGCTCAAACACCAGTCCCCTGCATGGCAGTCTGTATCTCTAACCACTAAGCTATTTAACAAGGGGCACTCACTCAGTAAGATATACGCTCCTCTTGGCCGGCTCCCCTTACGTGGTCTGGCAAAATATATGATGAATGTTTGTTCTGCTTGTCAAGCAGGTGTGGCACATCAATGACCCCACAACTCTTTCATAATACTGGTGACTTAATTTAATATGTGAATTATATTAAATAAAGGTGCACTGTAAGTTGTGAATCTGCTTGTCAGGAAACTGAAGGATGCATTTGAATCTTCACATATGCAACTTGTAAAATATGTGCAATTTCCTTCACCAACCAAGTTGTACAACGTGTACTTTTATGTTTAGGATATTTTTTGGTACATATTTATTTGTTGGTTGGGGTATTTTTACTTTATTTAGACAGATGGAATCAGAGGGGGAGATAGGAGAACAGTTGTAACATTTCAGAAAGGCTCTGCACATTTGACTGTTTTAGAATGACTTTTACTGTACTTATCTGTACAATCTCATTCTACAAGCAAATAATGGGAACATTTATTTGGCAATCCCTTGAAAACCGCATGCTGTTTGGCATAGATTTTGCCGTGCTGGAGGTCTCCTTGCCTGATGAAAAATCCTGACACCCTATTGTGACATTTAGTGATAACAACCCTTTCACTATGGACCATAATACATTGAATTATTATAAGGAGCATTCTGGGAACCATAGCTTTTTAGCTGGTATGAGTTCATGGACTAATCATGTCCACTTTCCTAAAAATAGTATTGACTATGACAGATGCACTGAGTTGGGCCTATAATAAATGATGATACTGTACAGCCTCAAAGGTTCACATATCCTGGCTGGTTTCCCACTTGTGAAAGGCAGAGTGTGTAAAAAGTTCCAGCCGCATAGAAGACAGATCTAAGTTCAGTTAGGAACTTTTCATTGTGTGCTGTTCATTTTATTCTGTTCCTTTTTATGTTCAAACAATGGCCATATCCAATAAAGCCTGTTGGACAGATGAATCTAACCTGAATTTTTCAGAAATTCTCATTCTGTAGTCTATTAAGTCTATGATACACACACGCATACAGTGGATATAAAAAGTGTACACACCCCTGTTAAAATGGCAGGTTCTTGGGATGTAAAAGAATGAGAACTTTTTACATCTTTAATGTGACCTATAATGTGAACAATTCAATTGAAAAACAAACTGAAATCTTTGAGAGAAAAATAAAATTAAAAAAGATCACAATAACCTGGTTGCATAAGTGTGCACACCCTTAGACTAATACTTTGTTATTTGCCCACTCTTCTTCGCAAAAGCGCTCCAAGTCTGTCAGATTGCAAGGACATCTCCTGTGCACAGCCCTCTTCAGATCACCCAACAGAAATTCCTACAGTTCCTTTAATGTTGCTGTAGGCCTCTTGGAAGCTACCCTGACTAGTTTTCTTCTTGTATTTTCATAAATTTTGGAGGGACGTCCAGTTTTTGGTAATGTCTCTGTTGTGCCATATTTTTCTCCACTTGATGTCTTCACTGTGTTCCATGGTATATCTAATGCTTTGGAAATTATTTTGTACCCTTCTCCCGACTGATATCTTTCAACAATGTGATCTCTCTGATTCTTTGGAAGCTCTCTGCAGAGCATGGCTTTTGCTCTGAGATGCAACTAAGGAAAATCCTACAAGAACAGCTGAACTTTATTTGTGATTAATCAGAGTCACTTTAAATGATGGCAGGTGTGTAATGACTTCTATTTAACATGAGTTTGAATGTGATTGGTTAATTCTGAACACAGCCACATCCCCAGTTATAAGAGGATGTGCACATTAATGCAACCAGGTTATTGTAAGGTTTACATTTTTCCCCCTCTAATATTTCAGTTTGTTTTTCAATTGAATTGTTCACATTATAGGTCACATTAAAAGTGGAAAAAGGTATGACATGATTTATCTTTGTCTCTTTCTTTTACATCACAAAAACCTGGCATTTTAAAAGGGGTGTGTAGACTTTTTATATCCACTGTATACATATGCACACAACCATTCAAAAGTTTCGGGTCACTGAGAAATGTCCTTGTTTTTGAAAGCAAAGCATATTTTTGTCCATTAAAATGAGATCACATTGAACAGAAATACAGTATAGATAAATTACTATTATAGCTGGAAATGGCTGATGTTCAATTAAATATCTATATAGGCACTCTGTTTAGTATCTGGATCTTAATCTTTTCTTTTTATTTGCCAGTCTGAGATGTGGCTTTTTTTCTGCAAATTTGCCTAGAAGGCCAGCATCCTTGAGTCGCCTCTTCACTTTCAATGTTGAGACTGGTGTTTTTTGGGAACAATTTAATGGAGCTGCCAGTAGAGGACTTGTGAGGCATTTCTTTCTCAAACCAGACACTCCAATGTATTTGTCCTCTGCTCAGTTGTGCACCGGAGCCTCCCACTCCTCTTTCTATTCTGCTTAATGCCAGTTTGTGCTGTTCTGTGAAGGGAGTAGCACACAACATTGTACAAGATCTTCAGTTTCTTGGCAATTACTCGCATGGAATTGCCTTAATTTCTCAGAACAACAATAGACTGACAAGTTTCAGAAGAAAGTTATTTGTTTCTGGCCATTTTGTGCCTGTAATCCAATCCACAATTGCTGATGCTCAATATACTCAACTAGTCTAAATGGCCTGTTTTTTGCTTCTTTAATATGCACAAAGGTTTTCAGCTGTGGTAACGTAATCGCAAAAGGGTTTTCTAATGATCACATATCCTTTTAAAATGATAAACATGGATTAGCAAACACAAAGTTCCACAACTGATGGTTGCTGATAATAGGCCTCTGTACACCTATGCAAGATATTCCATAAAAAATCATACATTTCCAGCTACAATTCATTTTCAACAATAATGTCTATTCCATATTTCTGATCAATTTGATGTTATATTAATGGACAAAATGTTTTGCTTTTCTTCTTAAAGTGGGTGAATCTGAAGGAAACTATCAACAAAAAAGCCTTCTACAAAATTTCGAGATTAAGCAATACAAACGCATTGGTTTGGAAAATAGTATAAAATAACATCCAAGTGTTCCCAGTGAGCACTTTGGATAAATAATCAGGAAGTGGAAGCTGCATCACCCAGCCCTGCCAAGAAAATCCTTTACCTCAAAACTCAGCCCTAAAACAATTAAAATATACACACATATTCCACATTGAAATCCTCACTACTCTGACAAATCATCCAAAGATGCCCTGCATAAGATATTCCATGTGAAGCTGGAACTTAAAAAGGAGGAAATATGGCTTAGAGTCCACTGTGGAAGCACAACCCATGCTATCTTACACCCGAAGGTTAAATATAATGCTGTTGATGTGTTATTTCTCCTCCCATGTATGTGGATGACTTTAAAGGCCTTCTCCTGCTGCTCCTGTGCTGATAACAGACCTGGCTGTTTTCCCCTCTGTGCTCTCCCTGCCTTTTGATGCGTGACAGAATACATGAGGCACAGCACTCCCAAGGTTTGTGGCAGCCATCTGCAATTCATATCTCTGGATGATCAAACGATACAAAGGTTTTTCAAACGTTGCCTACATGGTAATAGGTTGGCCTGTTCCCTCTCTTCACCAATTGTGAAGCCTTTTAGTTGGTTGTTTGCCCTCCGTCCTTTCCCTTCTAAAAAGCATGCATAATATGGTGCTTTAAAAATGGCTTTGTCATGATGGAAGACAACACCTTTTTGTCTGCATTTAGACAAAAAGGTTCATCTGAATTATGTTCATCCTTTGTGAGACATTAAGGATGAATGTACTCAAAAGGTTGCAAATGCTTATATGCTCGAAGGGACAGAAATAACAAAATCCGACACATTGCAGCACACACTCACATGTACAAACCACGTATACCCTCTTTCTCACAAATACACACAGACACACACAGCAGACGGCACACAGACAGCAGAGCTTTGTCCGTAGATAAATGCAACTGGATGGAAGCCAAACTGTTGCTTTGCTATAGTATCAGCAGGAGAAGATGGATTTGTGTCCTCTATCACAGCACCGGACCCGTCCTACACTTATGGCACTCTGTGATAAGGTGCATGAAGGGAAGGATCTTTAACTCACAGCAGCACACTGCCTCAGAAGTGCAAGTACAGGGGATTCAACTTGTTTATATCATAGCTTACAGCAAACAAAAAGTGAAGGGGGGTGGAAGAAAATGACAGTATAAAAAGGTGGTATATATTAATTTCTAATTGCGCATGTTACATGGACAAGTGCCTTGGTTGTGGGGGGATGCTCTAACTGTCTTTAGAACATCTACAGATGGACATTGGGACTAGAGAAAATATGACAGATGGGCCACTCTGACGGGTTCCTTGTAGGAACACAAATCACAATTTTGACACTTCAATTTCTTTCATTACTTAAGGTGCACGACTTTTACAGTTAAGGGGTTATCAAAATCTACACATCCTTATTGAAAATGCAGCTTTTGTGTATGTTATTTAGGCTCAATTCAGTACAGTCTTGAAATGATTATCATTACAAATTTCTGGAAATTCCTCATCACGGCAAAACTCATCAAGGAGGCAACCAAGAGGCCAAAAGTAGCAAAACATTTTCTACAGGAAATGGACCCTAAACAGTACATTTCTCCACACGTCTGAGCTGTGGGGTAGGGTGGCAAGACTGAAGTAACTTTTCACAAAAAAGAACATACACACCCATAAAAATGTATTTGTTCACTACTTCCAGTTTCCCTGGATGAGAGTGTCTGCTAAATTATGCACATATAGATAAATCAGAAAATATTGGTGTATTTACAGCGAGTGTTGTAAATATTCAAAAACGACAAACAAATCTATAAAGGTGACAGTGTAAGCCAGACTGCAGCATTATTTCTAAGGCACAAATTCTCTTCCAATTAGCTTCCCAAATATACCTTTACCACATTGTCCCAATTTTCCATCTCTAAATGGGCTATTCCAGGAGTTCAAAAACATTTTTGGCCGACGACCCCATTTTGATATAAAAAAATTCTCACAACCCGAACCATGTGAAGATATAATCATTCTTTTTATTTTATTTCAGGCTATAAGAGTCAATTGTAAAACATTCTCCCCCGACCCATTTTTCCATATCGGGTGACCCCACATGGAGTCGCGACCCTTAGTTTGGGAACCTCTGGGCCATCCACTTTCATTTTTTCTTCTGTGGATTTTGTTTCTCTCAGCCTTTATAAGGTCTTTATTGGTTTTGCAATCCACTATAGGGCTGACATTTTGCTGATATCTTAGCAGTGTCTATATCATGTTTTCAAGAAGCATATTTCATGTATGCCAATAATTACTGAAATAATCATTATCTCAGTTAATTAAGAACAGTAATTGTTCAATAATTGTATATTACATATTTTCTGATTGAAAAGCACAAATAAATCTAACTGAATGCAACCCATTATTTTATTCATGTCAATAACCTAATCCTACATGAAAGACAGATAAATCCACAATGCAAAGCTATCTTTCACTTGATGATTAGCTGTTAATTCCCTGCAGATCATAAGCAGTAAGCATAGTCTAAGTGCTTAATATTATCAGTGTTTAAGACTGTAATGTTTTATTTCCAGTGGATGCCTCAATAAAAAGTCAAACAATGACAAAGAAAAAAGCAAACATTTGTTATTGTAGACAAAAACTCTGGCAAACACTGCAGTGAACTCAGGTAATATTGCAAAGATTGGGTAGTCTCCCTTTAGCCCATCATAATAAACAATATTGAGATTATTTTGACCTTTCCTACTGACATAACCAGGGGCGCAGTATGGGGGGGGGGGGGGGGGGTTAGGACAGCAGAGTATCTTAAACCAGAGCCATATTGGTACACTGTATAGGTGGTGCTACACATGCTTTTGTGACGGCTGCCCTGCGTGGCGCTTCCTGCTCTCTCCCTCTCCGGCACTCCACCTCGCCGGTGTACTAACTACCAGCTGGAACATATGGCAGCAGCGCACCCATCACACACACACATTTTCATTGTCGGGAGGGGAGAGCCCTATTGACCCAGTCTGTGTTGCTGCACCTCCCATTGGCGACCGTGTCGAGTGTAGTCACGCCCAGGTAAAATAACTCCAGAGAGCTTTCCCAAAAAATATGATGGTAATCCAGAGGGTTGCTGTATTTTGGAGATTATCATTATATGGATTACAAGAATGTGATAATCACTTTCTTAAATGGGTGCGCCCTCGAATGGTAACAGCGCTATGGGATGGCAGGTCGGGGGAATTTAGGTCTTTCCCCAGTTTCATCGGCCAGTTTCGAGCTGCTTTTCTCCCCTCCATAGATGGGGGGGGGGTGATGCGAGCGACTTCTGCACCTTAGGCAGGGAATGGGCACGGCCTCTGTGTATGCGCTGTCTTTCCGAATAGTGGCATCGTCCAGTGTCTGGAATGAGCCAGGTCTATGTATCGTTTTTCATAGGGGACTGCGGACTGAGGTCCAAATGGACGGATTTTGGCGGGGTCTGTGACTGTTCTGTGATTAATAGGGGCACTTCCTGAAGGGGTGTGCTTCGGCCCAGGCACAGGGCAGGAAGGGGGTGAGTAGCCAGGCAGCGCAGATTAGCACAGTAGGTATAGCATAATACAGTGGGGAGAACAAGTATTTGATACAATGCCGAATTTGCAGGTTTTCCTACTTACAAAGCATGTAGAGGTCTGTAATTTTTATCATAGGTACACTTCAACTGTGAGAAACAATCACATTCTATGATTTTTAAATAATTAATTTGCATTTTATTGCATGACATACGTATTTGATTACCTGCCAACCAGTAAGAATTCCGTCTCTCACAGACCTGTTCGTTTTTCTTTAAGAAGCCCTCCTGTTCTCCACTCATTACCTGTTTTAACTGCACCTATTTGAACTCGTTACCTGTAAAAAAGACACCTGTCCACACACTCAATCAAACAGACTCAAACCTCTCCACAATGGTCAAGACCAGAGAGCTGTGTAAAGACATCAGGGATAAAATTGTAGACCTGCACAAGGCTGGGATGGGCTACAGGACAATAGGCAAGCAGCTTGGTGAGAAGGCAACAACTGTTCAAGATGACGGTCAATCTCCCTCGGTCTGGGGCTCCATGCAAGATCTCACCTCGTGGGGCATCAATGATCATGAGGAAGGTGAGGATTAAAATCCTGCAGCGCATGCAAGGTCCCCCTGCTCAAGCCAGCGCATGTCCAGGCCCGTCTGAAGTTTGCCAATGACCATCTGGATGATCCAGAGGAGGAATGGGAGAAGGTCATGTGGTCTGATGAGACCAAAATAGAGCTTTTTGGTCAAAACTCCACTCACCGTGTTTGGAGGAAGAAGAAGGATGAGTACAACCCCAAGAACAGTGGGCCAAAATCCCTGCTGCAGTGTGCACAAACCTGGTCAAGAACTACAGGAAACGTATGATCTCTGTAATTGAAAACAAAGGTTTCTTTACCAAATATTAAGTTCTGCTTTTCTGATGTATTAAATAATTGATGCAATAAAATGCTAATTAATTACTTAAAAATCATACAGTGTGATTTTCTGGATTTTTGTTTTAGATTCCGTCACTCACAGTTGAAGAGTACCTATTAAAAAAATGACAGACTTCTACATGCTTTGTAAGTGGGAAAACCTGCAAAATCGGCAGTGTATCAAATACTTGTTCTCCCCACTGTAAGTGTGCCCAATTATTAGGCAACAACTGGTGTGCAGAATTATTAGGCAACTGATTTACAAAAAAGTTTATTCTCAATTTATAAAGTAAGTGAAAGAAATAAGCAACACAAAATTACAATTAATTAATGCTGTTCAAAGAGGTGTATTGTATTCCCTGACTGTAAATCTCACGTTTGAGAAGGGCCCACAAATTCTCAATAGGATTTATGTCAGGTGGGGAAGGGGGCCAGGTCATTATTCAGGCACCTTTGAGGCTCTTGCTTGCTAGCAAAAAGTGGAGTATTTGGATGCATGTGATGGAGCATTGTCCTGCATAAAGAGCATGGCCTTCTTGAATGCTGAGGACTTCTTCCTGTACGACTGCTTGAAGAAAGTATCTTCCAAAAACTGGCAGTAGGTAGGGGAATTGAGTTTCAGTCCATCTTCAAACCAAAAAGGTCCAGCTACCTAACAATAAAGGATAACGAAAATTCCTAATTATTAATATAATGGGTATTAATATAATTGAAATAACAGGCTTACAATAATGAGCTAAAAAAGAGCACTATGAAACGTTGCGCTATGTGTACTACCTGGTGCCGTAGTTGTTACCATATTCATATTTTTATAGTCATTTGGTAAAGCAAAAAAAACTATATTATGGGCTCGAATTTTCAGGCATGATGAAATCTTTAAGTTAGAACACTTTCTGCCTTTTAAATAGCTAATTTAGGCTATGGACGTTTTAATATATCTTCACTTTTATTAGGCCAGTTGTTTGTATAGTAGGCCAATAATATAAGCAAATTTTGCATGCAAATTGTTGACCAGTAGAGTTTGTCTTTGCCTATTAAAGATATAATGAATCTGCCTCTTAAAAGTATAATGAATAATTATCTTGATTTTGTATAAGGCAGCAATAATAAATATGCAAAAAGTGTAATTTGCAATACAAGTCATAAAGTATGGGTTGCGACTGCATTTTGATAGTCAAATGTGGGTCCTGAAGCAAAACAAGGTGATCTCAAAAACACAGGGAAATGAGTAACACTCTTACAAAAATGAAATCCTCCTACTTGACAAATTGGAAAAATGACAGGAACAAGTAATTGACTGATTGTATCTGTGGCCCTTACCCTGTCTGAGATATGAAACAGAAAAAAATCCTGACCAAATACAGGCTCCATGACCACCAATTGGCCACGGAAACATCAAGACAGAAGGGAAACATGATTATCCAAACAGAAGTGTGTTTGTGCATTTGGTCACTGCACAGCAGAGGAGCTAGAGACAGAGATATTCTTTGTCCTCTACTGTGAGAAAATATCCCAATCAAATCCCAACTTCTGTGCATTCACTGATGCTTTTAGGCTGAGAATTATTCTGTGGGATGGAGAAACAGCAGCTGTGGCTGTGAGATTTGTCTATGATTGCCATTTTCATTGTGTATAGTATAACCATCATCTACAGTTAGGTCCAGAAATATTTGGACACTGACACAATTTTCATAATTTTGTCTCAGTATCTGGATTTGAAATTTAAAAACCAAGATGAAATTGAAGTGCAAACTTTCAGCTTTAATCCAAGGGTTTGAACAAAATCATTGTATGGAACGTTTAGGAATTGCAGCCATTTTCATACACGGTCCCCTTATTTCAGGGACTCAAATGTAATTGGACAAATTAACACAATCATAAATAAAATGTTTGCAGGCAATGACTGCTTGAAGTCTGGAACGCATAGACGTCTACAGATGTTGTTTGTTTGTTGGTCTTTCTGCCTTAAGTTGTGTCTTCAGTAAATGAAATGCGTGCTTGATCGGGTTGAGATCAGGTGATTGACTCGCCATTGCAGAAAATTCCACTTCTTTGCCTTAAAAAAAACTCATGGGTTGCTTTCTCAGTATTTTTTGGGTAAAGTGAAGAGCCGTCCAATCAACTTAGCTAAATTTGGCTGAATCTGAGCGGACAATATATCCCTATACAATTCAGATTCCTCCGGCTGCTTCTGTCACATCATCAATAAACACTAGCGACCCAGTGCCACTGGAAGCCATGCATGACCATGGCATCACACTCCCTCCACCGTGTTTTACAGATGATGTGGAGAAGCCCGTTCCATGTCTTCTCCATATTTTTTCTTCAGATCAGTCTGGTACAGGTTGATCTTAGATCTGTCCAAAGAATGCACTTCCAGAACTGGGCTGTTTTTTTTAGATGTTTTATGGCAAAGTCTTATTTGGCCTTTCTATTCTTGAGGCTAATGAATGAGTGCATCTTACGGAGAATCTTCTGCATTTGCTCTTGTGAAGTCTTTATGATAGACTTGGCTAATGATATGCCTACCTCCTTGAGCATGTTCTTCACTTGGCTGGGAGTTGTGAAGGGGTTTTCTTTGTCATGAAAAGTATCCTACAATCATCCACCACTGTTGTCTTCCGTGGATGTCCAGGCCTTTTTGTGTTGCAGAGCTCACCAGTGCATTTCTTTCTCAGAATGCACCAAACTCTTGATTTGGCCACTCCTAATGTTCCTGCTATCTCTCTGATGGATTCTTTTTAGGAGCCTAAGGAGGGCCTGTTTCACTTGCATTGAGTGCTCCGTTGACCGGATGTTGTGTGTTCACATCAATACCTTCCAAATATGAGTGCCACAACTGGAATCACCTCCAGACTTTTCACCTTATTAATTGATGAAGAATCAACAAAGGAATAGCCCACACCTGTCCATGAAACAGCTTTTGAGTCAATTGTCCAATTACCTTTGGTCCCTTGTAAAAGAGGGGGCTACATATTAAAGAGCTATAATTCCTAAACCCTTCCTTCCCTTTGGACGTGAGTACCCTCAAATTAATGGTAAGACTCTGCACTTTAAGCACATTCTACTAATTTAACTGTAACTAGAATATATTTGGTTAAACAGACAAAATAAAACTTGTGTCAATGTCCAATTATTTCCGGACATATGTGTATATACATTTTAGCCTTAATTTCTTTTAGAATTTCTTATTTCATTATGTTTAGTGAGTGAAGAATATACAATTTTGGAGTGGCATTAAAGGGGTCATATGCACAACCCCCTCTCCAAAAATGTTGGGACAATGGGTAAAATTCTAATAAAAACAGACTGCATTGATGTGAAAATTATTTAAACCCTATTTTCAATAGAAAAGAATAAAAAGACAACATATCAAATGTTGAAACCGATACATTTTATTGTTTCTTAAACATTTATGCCCACTTTGAACATTTTTGTTCAGTTGGGACAGAGGCAACAAAAGACTGGAAATGTTTTGTAATGCTGAAAAACTAAACCTGGGGGAATATCACACAACTAATTAGGTCAACAAGTCAGTAACATGATTGGGTATTAAAAGATCATTGCAGAGAGGATGGGTCAGTCAGATGTGAGGATGGGAAGCGGTTCACCACTCTGTGAAAGACTGGCTAATAGTGCAACAGTTTAAAAATAACGTTTCTGAACATAAAATTACAAAGTGTTTGAGGATCTTATCATGTACGGTACATAATATCATTAAAAGATTCAGAGAGTCTGGCGAAATCTCTGTATGCCAGGGACAGTGCCGAAAAACAATATTGAATTGCTGTGATCTTCAGGCCCTTAGACGGCACTGCAGTTTCTAAGTTTCAGTTTCAAGTTTCAAAGTATATTTGTCAAATTCACCAAACAACACAACGTAATCCTGCATAATTAAATTCTTGTGACATGGCACCCGACAACTATGCAGTGAGAATAAAAACAAAACAAAAAAATATATAGCAAAACAAAAAACAGTCATATACATAACACTGTAAACTAGCATCAGTTTGGGTATTAGTATAGAATATTATAGATATGGTAAGTATGGCAATAATATACAATGTAAACTAGGAACAATTTTAGAGAGTAGAATGGGAAGTATGAACAATATGGGTAGAAGTATTGATTTTAGATACATGAGTGTAAAACGCTTATGAAAGGTACATGCAAAGGAATATTCTAATGTACACTGAATGTCGCTGAGAAGACATCACAGCATCTTGAATGTTCACGTGTGATCAGTATGATCATAGACCAGTGATGCTGGTTGAGGAGCTTATGGCCTAAGGCAGGGGTGTCAAACCGGTTCCACGGAGGGCCGAGTGTCTGCAGGTCTTTGGGTTTTCCTTTAAATTGGTTCCCAGGTCAGACCTGAACAACCAGGTGGGGGTAGAAATTAACCAATTAGTGAACTAATTAATCAATCAAGTACAAGGTGAGAGCGAAAACCTGCAGACACTCGGCCCTCTGTGGAACCGGTTTGACACCTGTGGCCTAAGGGAAAAAGCTGTTTTTGAGTCTGGAAGTATGTGCCCCGATGCTCCGGTAGCGTCTACCAGATGGCAGCAATGTGAACAGACCATAGCCTGGGTGGCTGTGGTGTTTAATGATGTTCATTGTGTATGATAGATGCCTTAAACAGAGGGGAGAAGGCAGCCAGTGTTGCGCTCCACAGACATTACCACCTTCTGGAGGGTCTTTCAGACCGCAGCAGAGCAGCTGCCATGCTAGGCAGTAATGCAGCCTGAGAGGATGCTTTCAATGATGCATCTGTAGAAGTTGGTGAGAGTTTTTACAGACATGACAATTTTTACAGACATGAAATTTGTTGAGTCTCCTCAGGAATTATAGTCGTATTTGGGCAATTTTCATGCCAAGTTCGCTTTCCTGGACCAAGTGAGGTCATCTTTGATGAACAGCATTAAAAGCACTTCTGTAGCGGATATCACTGTATGAGCTCAGGAACACTTCGGAAAGCCATTGTCTGTGAACTAGGGATGTCACGAGAACCGATACTTCAGTACCAAGTTGATGCCAAAATTCTGAAAACATGACGGTACTGGTTTTTGGACAGTACCATAGGTACCGGGGATCCAAAACGTGACAGATTGTGGCAAGTGCAGCTGCAGCTCCGGAAAAGGAAAACAATATGAGCTGCAAACTTTGCGTTTGAGGTAGATACATTTGCAAAAACCATTATGCAAACGATGACCTCAAACTTGAGAATAAAGGAGGAAACACTTGTGACTTAGTAAGCACCTCACACACAGACATGCAGATTTACAAACCCGATTCCAAAAAAGTTGGGACACTGTACAAATTGTGAGTAAAAAAGGAATGAAATAATTTACAAATCTCATAAACTTATATTTAATTCACAATAGAATATAGATAACATATCGAATGTTGAAAGTGAGACATTTTGTAATGTCATGCCAAATATTGGCTCATTTTGGATTTCATGAGAGCTACATATTCCAAAAAAGTTGGGACAGGTAGCAATAAGTGGCCGGAAAAGTCAAATGTACAGATAAGGAACAGCTGGAGGACCAATTTGCTACTTATTATGTAAATTGGCAACATGATTGGGTATGAAAAGAGCCTCTCAGAGTGGCAGTGTCTCTCAGAAGTCAAGATGGGCAGAGGATCACCAATTCCCCCAATGCTGCGGCGAAAAATAGTGGAGCAATATCAGAAAGGAGTTTCTCAGAGAAAAATTGCAAAAAATTTGAAGTTATCATCATCTACAGTGCATAATATTATCCAAAGATTCAGAGAACCTGGAACAATCTCTGTGCATTAGGGTCAAGGCCGGAAAACCATACTGGATGCCTGTGATCTTCGGGCCCTCAGACGGCACTGCATCACATACAGGAATGATACTGTAATGGAAATCACAACATGGGCTCAGGAATACTTCCAGAAAACATTGTCGGGGAACACAATCCACCGTGCCATTCGCCGTTGCCGGTTAAAACTCTATAGGTCAAAAAAGAAGCCTTATCTAAACAGGATCCAGAAGCGCAGGCGTTATCTCTGGGCCAAGGATAATTTAAAATGGACTGTGGCAAAGTGGAAAGGTGTTCTGTGGTCAGAGTCAGACAAATCAAAATTTGAAGTTAATTTTGGAAAACTGGGACGCAATGTCATCCGGACTAAAGAGGACAAGGACAACCCAAGTTGTTATCAGCGCTCAGTTCAGAAGCCTGCATCTCTGATGGTATGGGGTTGCATGAGTGCGTGTGGGATGGGCAGCCTACACATCTGGAAAGGCACCATCAATGCTGACAGTTATTTCCAAGTTCTAGAACAACATATGCTCCCATCCAGACATCGTCTCTTTCAGGGAAGACCTTGCATTTTCCAACTTGACAATGCCAGACCTGATACTGCATCAATTACAATGTCATGGCTGCATAGAAGAAGGAGCCGGGTACTGAAATGGCCAGCCTGCAGTTCAGATCTTTCACCCATAGAAAACATTTGGCGCATCATAAAGAGGAAGGTGCGACAAAGAAGACCTAAGACAGTTGAGCAACTAGAAGCCTGTATTAGACAAGATTGGGACAACATTCCTATTCATAAACTTGAGCAACTTGTCTCCTCAGTCCCCAGACGTTTGCAGTCTGTTATAAAAAGAAAAGGGGATGCCACACAGTGGTAAACATGGCCTTGTCCCAACTTTTTTGAGATGTGTTGATCCCATTAAATTTAAAATCAACTTATTTTTCCCTTAAAGTGATACATTTTCTCAGTTTAAACATTTGATATATCATCTATGTTGTATTGTGAATAAAATATTCACATTTGAAACTTCCACATCATTGCATGCTGTTTTTATTCACAATTGTACAGTGTCCCAACTTTTTTGGAATCGGGTTTGTATTTGAAAAATATAAGATGAGTTTCAATTCACGTCACATTAACAAGATATCCAAAGTATTATTGTTGTTATAGCCTTATCCTGAAATACACGTTCCTATTATTTTGATTTGAGACAGCTGGTTTTGCTCTGTAGCCTAGCCAACTATGTTCCATACGAAGTTTGCAATGGCTGAATGCTAAATGCTACCATGATGTAACCATAGCTTGTAGTAGTAGTCTACTGTTCAGTCTGTCATCTATCATAAAAATATAACGTATTAAATAAATATTTTATGGACTAATGGTCTGTCACCACGTCAGTACATTTAAACTACTGTTGCACTCTGAGTAGATCGTGTTTAGCCTCTGATGTTTTCTTAAGTACTTGGGATTTATTGTTTTGTTTTTGTTTTTTACAGTGGTAACGCATTGGGTATTGAGAATCGTGGAATTCTGCTGGTATTGGTATCGAAAAACTATATTTCTGGTATCGTGACATCCCTACTGTGAACACAGTATTTCGCTGCATCCACAAATAAGTTAAAACTCCACCATGCAAAGAACAAACCATACATAAACAAGATCCAGAACCGACACTGCCTTCTCTGGGTCTAACGTCATATAAGATGGACTGAGGTAAAGTGGAAAACTGTCCTGTGGCCTGACGATTCAGAATAATTTTTGAGAATCATGGACGCTGCATCCTCTGGACTAAAGAGGAAAGGGGCCATCCGTCTTGTTATCAGCGCACAGTTCAGAAGCCAGCATCCATGATGGTATGGGGGTGCATTTGTGCAGAAAACATGGGGGAGTTGCACGTCTGTGAAGGCAACATTAATGCTGAACTACATATACAGGTTTTGGTGCAACATATGCTGCTACCAGACAACTCTTTTTTCAGGGAAGACAATGCCAAACCACATTCTGCACATCTTAAAGGAGCATGGCTCCATAGTAAAAGAGTATGGGTGCAAAACTGGCATGCCTGCAGTCCATACCTGTCACCCATTGAAAACATTTGGCACATTATGAAACAATAAATACGACAAAGGAGACCCCTAACTGTTGACCAACTGAAATCCTGTATCAAGCAAGAATAAGAATACATTTCACTCTCAAAACTAAAGCAATTGGTCTGCTCAGTTCCCAAACGCTTACAGAGTATTTATTTAAAAGGAGAGGTGATGCAAGACAGTGGTAAACATACCCCTGTCCCAACTTTTAAAACATGTTGCCGGCATCAAATTCTAAATGAGCATGTATTTTTTCACACGTCTTAAGATCTTCTGGTAGCTTATTCCAGTTGTGTGCAGCATAGCTGCTAAACGTAGCTTTGCCACATTTAGTTTGGACCCCGGGCTCTATTAGCTGACCTGTGTTCATGGATCTAAGAGCCCTGCTTGGTTTATATTATTCAAACATACCAGAAATGTATTCATGGCCTAAATCATTCAGTGATTTATAAACTAAAAGCACCACTTTAAAATCTATTCTGTAACTGACTGGAAGCCAGTGCAAAGATTTAAGAACCGGAGTGATGTGCTCTATTCTCTTGGTCCTGGTTAACATTCTAGCAGCAGCATTCTGAATGAGCTGCAGCTGTTTTACAGTTTTTGAGGGAGTCCAGTTAAGAGGCCATTACAGTAGTCTACAGTAGTCCACTACTGGAGATAAAAGCATGGTCTTGGTCTTTTTGGGCACCAAGCCCTTGATTCTGGCTATATTTTTAAGAGGATAGAATGCTATTTTGTTGACAGCTTTGATATGACTGTTGCTCTTGGTCCCTGGTTTTTAGAGCCAGATAGTCCAGTTCTTCTAGTACTAGTTATTTTATTTTTGTTGCCAAACACAATAATCTCTGCTTTATCTTGGTTAAATTGTAGACAATTTTGTTTCTTCCAGGTATTTATGCGCTCTATACAGTGACACAGTTAGTCTATTGAGCTGTTGTCATACGGTTCGAGAGCCATATATATTTGAGTATCATCCACATAGCTATGGTAGGTAATATTGTTGTTCTGTAGAACTTGCACAGAGGTAGCATAAAGAGATTGAACAGAAGCGGTCCGGTCCGCATTTCATAGCCACCCCATCATTCATGATTCATGATTAACAATGGTGACAAAGTAACTCCGGCCATCTAGATAAGATCTGAAGCAATTAAGGACTGTCCCAGAGAGTCCTACCCAATTTTCTAGAAGTGTTCTACACTCACCTAAAGGTTTATTAGGAACACCATACTAATACTGTGTTTGACCCCCTTTCGCCTTCAGAACTGCCTTAATTCTACGTGGCATTGATTCAACAAGGTGCTGAAAGCATTCTTTAGAAATGTTGTCCCATATTGATAGGATAGCATCTTGCAGTTGATGGAGATTTGTGGGATGCACATCCAGGGCACGAAGCTCCCGTTCCACCACATCCCAAAGATGCTCTATTGGGTTGAGATCTGGTGACTGTGGGGGCCATTTCAGTACAGTGAACTCATTGTCATATTCAAGAAACCAATTTGAAATTATTCAAGCTCTTTAATGATGGTGCATCATCCTGCTGGAAGTAGCCATCAGAGGATGGGTACATGGTGGTCATAAAGGGATGGACATGGTCAGAAACAATGCTCAGGTAGGCCGTGGCATTTAAACGATGCCCAATTGGCACTAAGGGCCCTAAAGTGTTCCAAGAAAACATCCCCCACACCATTACACCACCAGCACCAGCCTGCACAGTGGTAACAAGGCATGATGGATCCATGTTCTCATTCTGTTTACGCCAAATTCTGACTCTACCATCTGAATGTCTCAACAGAAACGAGACTCATCAGACCAGGCAACATTCTTCCAGTCTTCAACTTTCCAATTTTGGTGAGCTCGTGCAAATTGTAGCCTCTTTTTCCTATTTGTAGTGGAGATGAGTGGTACCCGGTGGGGTCTTCTGCTGTTGTAGCCCATCCACCTCAAGGTTGTGCGTGTTGTGGCTTCACAAATGCTTTGCTGCATACCTCGGTTGTAACCAGTGGTTATTTCAGTCAAAGTTGATCTTCTATCAGCTTGAATCAGTCGGCCCATTCTCCTCTGACCTCTAGCATCAACAAGGCATTTTCGCCCACAGGACTTCGCCCACTGGATGTTTTTCCCTTTTCACACCATTCTTTGTAAACCCTAGAAATGGTTGTGCGTGGAAATCCCAGTAACTGAGCAGATTGTGAAATACTCAGACCGGCCCGTCTGGCACCAACAACCATGCCACGCTCAAAACTGCTTAAATCACCTTTCTTTCCCATTCTGACATTCAGTTTAGAGCTCAGGAGATTGTCTTGACCAGGACCACACCCCTAAATGCATTGAAGCAACTGCCATGTGATTGGTTGATTAGATAATTGCATTAATGAGAAATTGAACAGGTGTTCCTAATAATCCTTTAGGTGAGTGTATAAGGGTTCTATGATCTAGTGTCAAATGCTGCCCTGAGAACTCATAGAACCAGAACTACAATTTTATCGGAATCAGTATTCAGCCGTAAATCCTTTAAAGCTTTTATCAGGGACGTTTCAGTACTGTGGTGAGGTCAGAAACCTGACTGAAATTTGTCTAAAAGACTGCAGGAGTTCACAAAATTGCTGAGTTGATTGAAGACAATCTTCTCAATGATCTTGGCTATAAAAGGGAGATTTAATACAGGTCTATAGTTGTTCAATATAGATGCATCCAGTTTTCTCTTTTTTTAATAGAGGCTTAATGGCAGCTGTTTTTAGAGACGTTGGGAAAATGCCTGATTGCATAGAGCTATTCATTATTTGCTGTAGATCAATTTTTACAGTGTTCAATATTGTTTAAAAAAAGTTTGATGGCAGTCTGTCGAGACAGCTTTAAGATGTTGAACTGTTTCTTCAAGGGATTTTTGATCTATTGTATTAAATTGCGACATTATAACCAAGTTATGTGTTGGTGGTCATAGTGACGGTACAGTGTCCTTTGTTAGACTGTGTAGTCCTGATGGTCCGTCTAATACTTTTTTAAAAATCACTAAAGAAACACACAGATTAATTACATTTCACAGTGGACATGAGTTCTGATGCTATCTCCTTTAGGGGGTTTGTAAGCTTGTCGACCATGGCAAATAGTGTGCGGGTATTGTTGATACAATGCCTTGCGAAAGTATTCAGCCCCCTTGAACTTAGACCTTTTGCCACATTTCAGGCTTCAAACATAAAAATATAAAACTGTATTTTTTTGTGAAGAATCAACAACAAGTGGGACACAATCATGAAGTGGAACGAAATTTATTGGTTATTTCAAACCTTTTTAACAAATAAAAAACTGAAAAATTGGGTGTGCAAAATTATTCAGCCCCCTTAAGTTAATACTTTGTAGCGTCACCTTTTCCTGCGATTACAGCTGTAAGTCGCTTGGGGTATGTATCAGTTTTGCACATCGAGAGACTGAAATCTTTGCCCATTCCTCCTTGCAAAACAGCTCGAGCTCAGTGAGGTTGGATGGATGGAGAATGTTTGTGAACAGCAGTTTTCAGTTCTTTCCACAGATTCTCGATTGGATTCAGGTCTGGACTTTGACTTGGCCATTCTAACACCTGGATATGTTTATTTGTGAACCAATCCATTGTAGATTTTGCTTTATGTTTTGGATCATTGTCTTGTTGGAAGACAAATCTCCGTCCCAGTCTCAGGTCTTTTGCAGACTCCATCAGATTTTCTTCCAGAATGGTCCTGTATTTGTCTCCATCCATCTTCCCATCAATTTTAACCATCTTCCCTGTCCCTGCTGAATAAAAGCAGGCCCAAACCATGATGCTGCCACCACCATGTTTGACAGTGGGGATGGTGTGTTCAGGGTGATGAGCTGTGTTGCTTTTACGCCAAACATAACGTTTTGCATTGTTGCCAAAAAGTTTGATTTTGGTTTCATCTGACCAGAGCACCTTCTTCCACATGTTTGGTGTGTCTCCCAGGTGGCTTGTGGCAAACTTTAAACAACACTTTTTATGGATCTCTTTAAGAAATGGCTTTCTTCTTGCCACTCTTCCATAAAGGCCAGATTTGTGCAGTATACGACTGATTGTTGTCCTATGGACAGTCTCCCACCTCAGCTGTAGATCTCTGCAGTTCATCCAGAGTGATCATGGGCCTCTTGGCTGCATCTCTGATCAGTCTTCTCCTTGTATGAGCTGAAAGTTTAGAGGGACAGCTGGGTCTTCGTAGATTTGCAGTGGTCTGATACTCCTTCCATTTCAATATTATCGCTTGCACAGTGCTCCTTGGGATGTTTAAGGCTTGGGAAATCTTTTTGTATCCAAATCCGGCTTTAAACGTCTCGACAACAGTATCTCGGACCTGCCTGGTGTGTTCCCTGTTCTTCATGATGCTCTCTGCGCTTTAAACTGACCTCTGAGACTATCACAGAGCAGGTGCATTTATATGGAGATTGATTATACACAGGTGGATTCTGTTTATCATCATTAGTCATTTAGGTCAACATTGGATCATTCAGAGATCCTCAACGAACTTTGGGAGAGAGTTTGCTGCACTGAAAGTAAAGGGGCTGAATAATTTTGCACGCCCAATTTTTCAGTTTTTTATTTGTTAAAAAGGTTTGAAATATCCAATGAATTTCGTTCTACTTCATAATTGTGTCCCACTTGTTGTTGATTCTTCACAAAAAATTACAGTTTTATATCTTTATGTTTGAGGCCTGAAATGTGGCAAAAGGTCGAAAAGTTCAAGGGGGCCGAATACTTTCGCTAGGCAATAGTTGTTGATCATTCCAGAAAGATGTTGCTGTCTAGCCCTGTGTAACTCATAGTTGAAGCTACCAAGTCACTGTTTATAGATGTCATAATGGATTTCAAGCTTAGTTTCCCTTCACTTACATTCTACCTTCCTAAAAAAAAAAAATCAGGGTGCTTACCATCATGGTGGTTCTCCATGATGTTTTCTGTTTGCTCATAGTTTTTTTAACCTTTACCAGTGCAACACGATCCATGACATTCAATATTTTGGCATTAAAATGATCCAGGATTACATCAACTAACTCAGCACTTATTGTTGAAGGCAGCTATGGCTTCCATAAATTGAGCATTAATGAACCTTTTCTTGGCACTACAGAAATGACCAGACAGGGCCAAGTCTTTAACCATTACAGAGGAAATTACAAGACCTTTAGAGATAACGAGATCTAGAATGTGGCCTCGAGGGTGTGTATGCTCTTTCACATGTTGAGTAAATGTGTGAAATAGTGCAAAAAGTTATTTAGCATTATTGTCTGAAATAAAAATAAAAAATAAGACCACTGCAACTTTTTCTTTCCTTTCCAAAAAAGTAAAAAAGGAAGGTTTTGAGTGAGGAACAGATGCTTTCAATTTGCAGTGGTCTCTTAATTTTAACCCTTCTGTTCCTCACTCAAAATCTTCCTTGTCAACTTTTTTGGAAAGGAAAGAAAAAGGTGGATGTTAAAATCCCTTGTAATAATAAACAAGCTATAATCAACTGATAAAAGTAGTTCAGCAAAATCATCAATAAAATTGGCAGTATATCATGGAGGTCTGTAAATGGTTAAAAACTAAATTTTGAGGGCACCCTTCAATGTAAAACAGAGGTTTCCAAAATAAATAAAATTACGAAGTGTATTTTCTTTGCACTGGAATGTATCTTTGAATAGGGCAGCCACTTCTCCTTCCTACCATTTCCACACGTATTAAAATAACCACATTAGTTCTTAATACTGTGTATTGCTCCCTTTAGCATCATTAACAGCGTGTGGTCTTTTGTAATAGTTGTCTATCAGGCCCCCACATTCTTGTAAGTGGTATAGCTGCCCGTTTGTCTTGGCAAAATGCGTCCACGTCACGCAGTCTTTGGTGGTCATGCATGGACCGCATGTTTGAGGTCTCCCCAGAGTGGCTCGATGTTATTAAGGTCAAGAGACTGCCTCTCCAGAACAGCCTACAAAAGTGTAGGCTGGCAAGGAACATGCTCCAAGTGGCGAGTTAAAGCTGATGATATGGAAGCACATAGTGCTGATTTAGATCGACAGGTAGGACAAACATCGTCAGCAGGAGACTATTTGGCATAAAAGCATATTATTTGCTGGTCTATTTGCAAATTTGTGCTGTCATTTTGGCCCTTGGGCAGAAGTTATTGCCATGACAGCGGAAGACATTCAGAAGAAAAAATTATCAAACACAGACGTTTTGTGCAGAGTGTTACGTTAGCCTATTCAGACTTTGTTGTCATGTAAATAGATTTTTGCTAATAATATCCTTTACTCTCATTGCAAGGCTTAGCTTCCATATTGGTAGTGGCGGTCTGTGAATTCTCTGCAATAAGTCACCAATAGTTTTTTTGGTCTTTTAAACCCCCTATTTTCCAGACCGATGAACTGTCTTACATTGATTATATGTCATGTGGAGACTGCAGAGACACAATCAGTCCCTTCTATCATGTCTGCTCTACACTGGATTTAAAAAAAAATTACCCATTAAGATTTTACCAAGTAAGTTGAATGAAATGCCATTCATATATACTTTGACATCATCCCACACAGCCCATCTGAGCCTGGAAAAATGTCAATTTGAAGTTTTATTTACACTCCCAAAGTATCCCTTTTTAAAAGTATTTGTCATCTTTTAATTTCAGTGAAACAAGATACAGGTGACCTCATGGAGCAACATTTTTGACATTTCAGATTCCTACGCTTCTGTGTTCTACCATTCTGGGAATTGGGAGTAGGAAGTGTCTACAAACAATATTACATTTATACCCACAACAATTAGCAAACATTTAAGGTTAACTACCTTTCTCAGGGACATATTTCTCACCTCCAACAGTAAGGTAATTCGATCCAACAAACTTACGGTTACAGGTCAGATGCTCAAACTGCTAGGCTACCTGCTGGTCGAAGGTAACTCAAGTTTATGTTGAGTTAACTAACCCATTTAATATTTTTGGGCTTATAAAAATAATGTAGTACCTCCTAATTCCTTCTCTATGTTTTCGCAATCAGGATTGCCATTTCATGCATTTTAATAAACATGTACACTCACCTAAAGGATTATTAGGAACACCTGTTCAATTTGTCATTAATGCAATTATCTAATCAACCAATCACATGGCAGTTGCTTCAATGCATTTAGGGGTGTGGTCCTGGTCAAGAAAATCTCCTGAACTCCATACTGAATGTCAGAATGGGAAAGAAAGGTGATTTAAGCAATTTTGAGGGTGGCATGGTTGTTGGTGCCAGACGGGCCGGTTTGAGTATTTCACAATCTGCTCAGTTACTGGGATTTTCACGCACAACCATTTCTAGGGTTTACAAAGAATGGTGTGAAAAGGGAAAAACATCCAGTATGCGGCAGTCCTGTGGGCGAAAATGCCTTGCTGATGCTAGAGGTCAGAGGAGAATGGGCCGACTGATTCAAGCTGATAGAAGATCAACTTTGACTGAAATAACCACTGGTTACAACCGAGGTATGCAGCAAAGCAATTGTGAAGCCACAACACGCACAACCTTGAGGTGGATGGGCTACAACAGCAGAAGACCCCATCGGGTACCACTCATCTCCACTACAAATAGAAAAAGGGGCTACAATTTGCATGAGCTCACAAAAATTGGACAGTTGAAGACTGAAGGAATGTTGCCTGGTCTGATAAGTCTCGATTTCTGTTGAGACATTCAGATGGTAGAGTCAGAATTTAGCGTAAACAGAATGAGAACATGGATCCATCATGCCTTGTTACCACTGTGTAGGCTGGTGCTGGTGGTGTAATGGTGTGGGGAATGTTTTCTTGGAACACTCTAGGCCCCTTAGTGCCAATTGGGCATCGTTTAAATGCCACGGCCTACCTGAGCATTGTTTCTGACCATGTCCATCCCTTTATGACCACTATGTACCCATCCTCTGATGGCTACTTCCAGCAGGATAATGCACCATGTCACAAAGTTCGAATCATTTCAAATTGGTTTCTTGAACATGACAATGAGTTCACTGTACTGAAATGGCCCCCACAGTAACCAGATCTCAACAAAATAGAGCATCTTTGGGATGTGGTGGAACGGGAGCTTCGACTTGTGGGATGTGCATCCCACAAATCTCCATGAACTGCAAGATGCTATCCTATCTATATGGGCCAACATTTCTAAAGAATGCTTTCAGCACCTTCTTGAATCAATGCCACGTGGAATTAAGGCAGTTCTGAAGGCGAAAGGGGTTCACACACAGTATTAGTATGGTGTTCCTAATAATCCTTTAGGTGAGTGTACGTGCTTTGGGTCCTAATCACTACTGCCACCCACAGAAAAATAATAAACCATTCTTTGAAATGAAATCTGATTGTGGCTCAGCAAATATGAATAATTAACATTGGTTTGGATGATGTGTGCTGCACTACCCAACGCCTGTTCTCACAAGATTTCAGAATTACTGCTTGTATACCCATGGAATATCAAGTGGTAGTAACCTGGGGGCTTCCCCATTTGAATACGGAAATCAAACAACGTCTTACAGCAGTAGAGAATTACCTTTCAAATGACATACAGTGGTTAGTGAGTCAAACCACTCCTTCACATCCAGCTCCCTTATGGTTGGTTAGAGAATAATATATGCTCAATATGTGGATAGTAGTACTGGGGTTTTATTATTTCTGTGGATCTACCATTTCCTGTGGACAATCATCCTTTGAAATATACTCAAGGGACTCAGCCAACATTTCAGCTTGCTCCTCCAAGTTCCTGTTAAATATATTTCGTTCGTATAGTGGTTACCATATTAAAAACGTACTCAGTCGAAAATCAAGGCAGAAAGAAATGCTTTATAAAAGCATTGCAGCAGATTTGTCTGATGTTGTTCAATTGATCTCACAGTCAAGATGATTTCTAGCGGTTATATACATTGAAGGGCATGTCTACACCTAGCAGATGGCATCTCGAACCCCCATGCCAGATGGTCAACGTAAACATTTCACAATCCTGAGGTTATCAGAGCGTGACCTACTGAAAGAGAGAACCAGAACGCAGATGTTTCTGTTGTTCTCATTATCTAGGCACATCCAACTTTCATTGAAACAGATATGATTCTACATCCCATTCCACCCAAACCATTCTCAAACATCTTTACAACTAATTGGAAATTATATTGTTAAAATATAATCATCAAGATGGCAAGGAGGATTTTTAAAATTGTATTTAAGTGATGTTACTCCAGGTTAGAGTGTGGTGCACAGTTTGAGTTCTGATTTCTGGCTGGAGAAATCTTTATTTAGACTTTAACGTTGCTCTTAATCTTTTGATTTAAGCCATGTCCCTCTCTTTCTGAAATTTAGTGCAGTGTGAATCCAGGCAGCAGTTCACAGTCACTTCCGTGCAAAGGAAACCAAAGAATCTTTTTGTCTGAGATCAAATGAAAATCAAACATTTACACATTTAAAAGTAAGGCATGTATGCCTTTACTGATCAAAACCAGAAAACTTTACATTAATTTACAATGTTTATGTGATTTAAGCAATGGTGGGGTTTATACATCAATAACCAATTAAAATGTCTGCAAGAAAAACAACTTGCAGGATGTGGAGGTTTTAGCCAGGTAAACACCTCCCATTTCAATGAACAGCTTTTTTCATTTGACTACATTATATATTTTTTTCTATAATCAACTAACAAGTAAGTAATTTTTTTCCCTGAAACTATTTCCAATAACTGCTGATTGGGGATGTTTCTGAGATGAGTTTTGATTTGAAATGGATGGCAGAGGGACTTGAACTTAGTTCAAATAATTTTTAGTTTTCTATTTCACTATTATATACAAGAATATTGAGATCAAGGTCTCATTCACAAGGGAACACTCCTAAACAGGATTTACAAAGTAAATACAATTTCAAAACAATCACACTACATACAGTGAGGGAAAAAAATGATTCATCCCCTGCTGATGTTTGCATGTTTGCCCACTGACAAAGAAATTATCAGTCTATAATTCTAATGGTAGGTTTATTTGAACAGTGAGAGACAGAATAACAAACAAAAAATCCAGAAAAATGCATGACAAAACTTTTAGAAATTGATTTGCATTTTAATGAGTGAAATAAGTATTCGACCCCTCTGTAAAACATGACTTAGTACTTGGTGGCAAAACCCTTGTTGACACAGAGGTCAGACGTTTCTTGTAGGTGGCCACCAGGTTTGTACACATCTCAGGAGGGATTTTGTCCAACTCCTTTTTGCAGATCTACTCCAACTTATTATGGTTTCGAGGCTGATGTTTGGCAACTCAAACCTTCAGCTCCCTCCACACATTTTCTATAGGATTGAGGTCTGGAGACTGGCTAGGCCTTAATGTGCTTCTTCTTGAGCAACTCCTTTGTTGCCTTGGCCGTGTTTTGGGTCATTGCCATGTTGGAATACACATCCACAACCCATTTCCAATGCCCTGTCTGAGGGAAGGAGGTTCTCACCCATGATTTGACGGTACATGGCTATGTTTATCGTCCCTTTGATGCGGTGAAGTTGTCCTTTCACCTTAGCATAAAAACACCTCCAAAGCATAACGTTTCAATCTCCATGTTTGACTGTGGGGATGGTGTTCCTGGGGTCATAGGCAGCATTCCTCCTCCAAACACGGCGTGTTGAGTTGATGCCAAAGAACTCGATTTTGGTCTCATCTGACCAATACACGTTCACCCAGTTCTCCTCTAAATCATTCAGATGTTCATTGGCGAACTTTAGACGGGCCTGAACATGTGCTTTATTGAGCAGGGGAACCTTGCGGGCGCTGCAGGATTTCAGTCCTTCACGGTGTAGTGTGTTACCAATTGTTTTCTTGGTGACTATGGTCCCAGCTGCCTTTAGATCTTTGACAAGATCCTCCCGTGTAGTTCTGGGCTGATTCCTCACCGTTCTCTCCACAAGTTGAGATCTTGCATGGAGCTACAGACCCAGGGAGATTGACAGTGCTTTTGTGTTTTTTCCATTTGCGAATAATCGCACCACCTGTTGTCACCTTCTGACCAAGCTGCTTGGCGATGGTCTTGTTGCCCATTCCAGCCTTGTGTAGGTTTACAATCTTGTCCCTGACATCCTTGGACAGCTCTTTGGTCTTGGCCATGGTAAAGAGTTTGGAATCTGATTGATTGATTGCTTCTGTGGACAGGTGTCTTTTATACAGGTAACAAGCTAAGATTAGGAGCACTCCCTTTAATAGTGTGCTCCATCTCAGCTCATTACCTGTATAAAAGACACCGGGGAGCCAGACATTTTTCTGACTGAGAGGGGATCAAATACTTATTTCACTCATTAAAATGCAAATCAATATATAACATTTTTGACATGTGTTTTTCTGGATTTTTTTGTTTGTTATTCTGTCTCTAACTGTTCAAATAAACCTACCATTAGAATTATAGATGGATCATTCCTTTGTCAGTGGGCAAATGTACAGAATCAGCAGGGGATCAGCAGGTAGCTTGGCTTTGTTTGATGGCTTATGACCATCCATCTTCCTCTTGATCAAATTCCAGAGGTTTTCAATGGGATTCAGGTCTGGAAATTAGGCTGGCCATGACAGGGTCTTGATCTGGTGGTCCTCAATCCACACCTTGATTGACCTGGCTGTGTAGCATGGGCCATTGTCCCGTTGGTGGGAAAAATTCTCAGAGTTGGGGAACATTGTCAGACCAGAAGGAAGAAGATGTTCTCCCAGGATAACCTTGTACTTGGCTTGATTCATGCGTCCTTCATAAAGACAACTCTGCTAAATTCTAGCCTTGCTGAAGCATCCCCAGATCATCACAGACCCTCCACCAAATTTCTCAGTGGGTGCAAGACTCTGTGGCTTGTAGGCCTCTCCAGGTCTCTGTCTAACCATTAGACGACCAGGTGTTAGGCAAGCTGAAAATTTGACTTGTCAGAGATGACCTTACTCCATTTCTCTACGGTTCTATCCTTTTGGTCTTTGCAAATTCAGCCTGGCTCTTCTTTGCTTCTCATTGATGAAGGGCTTTTTTTCTAGCTTTGCATGACTTCAGCCCTGCCCCTAGGAGCCTGTTTCGAACCATCCTCACCGTGCAGTTCACCCCAGCTGCTGTTTGTAGGTCATTTAATTTTGCCCTACGGTTGTTGAGGAGTGAGTTGACGGTCATCTCAGTCAGTGGACAGTCATTTTAGCCCTCTGTCAGTCTGTAGCTTTGTCCCCAATGTCTGTTGTTTGACCTTGTTCTTATGAACTGCAATCTTTGAAATGTTCAGGATGGAAGCAACCTGATGCTTACTGTATCCCTCTGCCAGTAAAGCCAGATTCGAACCCTTTTCCTCACTCAAAGCTTTCCTTTTCTTTTGTCAAGCTGAATAGTATTCAAATTACCTTTGAGGTACTACTTGCACTGTTTTTGTCATCCAGCTGGTCCTATTGCAAGAGGATAGTGATGGCATGTACTGTATGTTTGGAGAAGGACTGTGTTATAAATCTGGAAGGCGATTCATGAACAGTTTTTTAAGAATGATTAATTGGGGGGGAGTTATGTTAAATAAGTATTGTCAAGTAATGTTAAGTTGACAAGGAAGAGACTGATGTAAAGGGATGACATTATTGCAATACATAAAAAACACATTTGTGGCATCACATACAAAAATAACGTTTTGTGAGAATTGGAGGTTTGGAGATAAAAGAGTTTCAAGAGCCTGGTTACAGTATGATGCTGAGGCTATGGTGATGAGTTGTTCTTTGTGTGGCGAGTATGCTAAATATAAAAGCAGAAACAACTTATTTGTTATTGGAAACAAAAAGTTTGTATTCAACAAAATACCTTATTATTTTAATTAAATGTACTGAAGTTAATGACACACTAATGACACACAATGACACACTAATTATTATTTTGGCCAGTAAAAATTGTGCTTGGCTGGTGGATTTTTTCCCCCTTGGCAGTCCCTTTGGCAGGTGAGCCAAAAAGTAAAATTTCAGACACTGTATTCCAGTATTGGGATGGATTGGGACAGACTAACTTATCATAAAATTGAGTCTCAACATTACATAATTTTGACATGCCTAGATATCACGCCATTGTATGCCCTAGGGCCACCATGGCCTTTTTGCTCCAGCTACTGTAAAAATCTTGCAGTCAGCACTCAGTTTGTTTGTAGTTCGCAACTGATAATAACCACAAGAACTGACTAGAAGCAGGTAAGCAAGCTAGATAGTTATCGATCAATAAATCATTTTAGATTATTTAGTGCTTAAACTGAATCAAGCAACTGTCCTTTGAGCAACTGGGAAGTGGCAAAGTTCCGAACTCTGAGTAGGAGAATACTACCAGAGAAGACCCCAGAAAGATTTTTGAGAGCTCAGAGAAATAACATTAGGTTTAACATCACTAGACATGGCAGCGTTTGTGGTGAAAAAGTAAAAAAAGAAAATTACTTGCTCTGTGCACAAATAAGTCACTACATTTGCTTATTTAAGTCGTACACATATGCGCAGGTAATTGTGAGGTTAAAAGAAACTTAGCAGTTTACTTTTGTGTAACTGAGTTAATGTTAGCCTTCTTGCTATTTAAACTTAACATTACTTAACTATCAATACAGTTCCCTTTTCGGTGTCGACATGTGAATGCTCTCAACTAAAACTCCTGAAATAAAAACAAATTCCAGGATCCATAAACATTTTGAGCGAGGAGTAGATGTAATTTTAAGGATTAAAACATGATCATTGTATTTTTTATGTGGAAAAACAATCAGTTATAATAAGTTATAATTTAAAAAATTATTAAAAAAAAAATGAATAAGGTATGTTTTTGTCATGCATGTTTTTTTCCATCCATCCATCATCTTCCGCTTATCCGGGGCCGGGTCGCGGGGGCAGCAGTCTAAGCAGGGATGCCCAGACTTCCCTCTCCCCAGACACTTCCTCTAGTTCTTCCGGGGGGACACCGAGGCGTTCCCAGGCCAGCCGGGAGACATAGTCCCTCCAGCGTGTCCTAGGTCTTCCCCGGGGTCTCCTCCCGGTGGGACGGGACCGGAACACCTTCCCAGGAAGGCGTTCCTGAGGCATCCGAAACAGATGCCCAAGCCACCTCAGCTGACCCCTCTCGATGTGGAGGAGCAGCGGCTCTACTCTGAGCTCCTCCCGGGTGACCGAGCTTCTCACCCTATCTCTAAGGGATCGCCCGGCCACCCTGCGGAGAAAGCTCATTTCGGCCGCCTGTATCCGGGATCTTGTCCTTTCGGTCATGACCCAAAGCTCATGACCATAGGTGAGAGTAGGAATGTAGATTGACTGGTAAATCGAGAGCTTCGCCTTGCGGCTCAGCTCTTTCTTCACCACGACAGACCGATACATCGACTGCATTACTGCAGAAGCTGCACCGATCCGTCTGTCAATCTCCCGTTCCATCCTTCCCTCACTCGTGGACAAGACCCCTAGATACTTAAACTCCTCCACTTGAGGCAGGCACTCTCCACCAACCTGAAGTGGGTAAGCCACCCTTTTCCGACTGAGGACCATGGTCTCGGATTTGGTGGTACTGATTTTCATCCCAAGTTTTTTATTTGTAAGCTCCAAATCCTCCTATTTCACTAAATTGGCCTTTGTGCCTTGGCAATGTGGCCTTTGTGCCTTAAACATTTTTGTGACATCAAAGGCCAAATGGCCTTGCCCCTAAAACAACGAAATTCCAAACCCTTTATCCATGTCTGAACCATTTTGTTGTGTTTGTGCATCTGTTTGACAGATGTAAGTGCATCTGTCAAACAGTGTTGCATACTAACTATCAAGAGGTGCTAAATAAGGAACAAATAATCAGAACAAATAATGAAATCTTTTAAGGTTTTGAAATGCAGGAGATAAAAACAAAATGTGAAAAAAAATGACAAATTAAAGCTGTGAGCAGTGTTTTAGGGGGCCAAGCGTGGCACAGGAAGCATCTCACTGCATGCTCTTACTAGAGAAATGTTTTGCTATTTAAAAATGCCCAATGCCACTAGTTGCCAGGATGTCCAATCAAAGGAGAGGAAATCAAAACAAAAAAAAAAGACCTTGAAAACAGAAAAGGAACCAGGCAATCCTAGTTCAGCTGATTAGGAGGGATGAATATTGTTGTCGCAGGCAGCTTTAAATCCCTGGTTTTCTATGTGGCAGACTGTCTTTAATCATTACACTATTTAAACAGCAGAATGCAACTTTTACCTCAGCCGTTAATTTTTTGCTGAAATAACGTGGACAAAATAACATTTATAAACGGAACTAAAGAGTGGTCTTGCACAAAGACTATATAGCTAATAGCTATACATCCTACTTATAATGAAAACAATGACTCCAATCACTCCATGGCTGATTTGTGTCTTTGGAAAACAATAACAGTATATAAGGTTCACGTAAAACAATTCTTCTCCTAAACATATGAGAATCATGGTATTAAAGGGGATATACACACATGCTCAAAATTGTTGGTACCCCTCCACAAAAAATGAAGAATGCACAATTTTCCCTGAAACAACTTGAAACTGACAAAAGTAATTGGCATCCACCATTGTTTATTACATACTTAATAGAAATCAGACTTTGCTTTTTAAATTTTTTATTCAACATAATATTGTAAATAAGAAAACAAATGAAAATGGCATGGACAAAAATGATGGGACCGCTAACCTAATATTCCATTGCACAACCTTTAGAGGCAATCACTGCAATCAAATGTTTTCTGTAGCTCTCAATGAGACTTCTGCACCTGTTAACAGCTGTCTCAGGTTTGATGGGTGCCTTCTCTAGACTGCAAGTTCCAGCTCTTTCCAGAGATGTTCAATAGGATTCAGATCAGGACTCATAGAAGGCCACTTCAGAATAGTCCAATGTTCTGTTCTTATGCATTCTTGGGTGCTTTTAGCTGTGTGTTTTGGGTCATTATCCTGTTGGAGGACCCATGACCTGCGACTGAGACCGAGCTTTCTGACACTGGACAGTACGTTTCGCTCCAGAATGCCTTGATAGTCTTGAGATTTCATTGTGCCCTGCACAGATTCAAGGCACCCTGTGCCAGGCGCAGCAAAGCAGCCCCAAATAATAACCGAGCCTCCTCCATGTTTCACTGTAGGTATGGTGTTCTTTTCTTTGAAAGCTTCATTTTTTCGTCTGTGAACATAGAGCTGATGTGACTTGCCAAAAAGCTCCAGTTTTTACTCATCTGTCCTAAGGACATTCTCCCAGAAGGATTGTGGCTTGTCAATATGCATTTTAGCAAATTCCAGTCTGGCTTTTTTATGTTTTTCTTTCAAAAGTGGAGTCCTCCTGGGTCTTCTTCCATGGAGCCCACTTTCGCTCAAAAAGCGACGGATGGAGCGATCAGAAACTGACGTACCTTCACCTTGGAGTTCAGCTTACATCTCTTTGGCAGTTATCCTTGGTTCTTTTTCTACCATTCGCACTATCCTTCTGTTCAATCTGGGGTCGATTTTCCTCTTGCGGCCGCACCCAGGGAGGTTGGCTTCAGTTCCATGGACCTTAAACTTCTTAATAATATTTGCAACTGTTGTCACAGGGACATCAAGCTGCTTGGAGATGGTCTTGTAGCCTTTATCTTTACCATGCTTGTCTATTATTTTCTTTCTGATCTGCTCAGACAACTCTCTCCTTTGCTTTCTCTGTTCCATTTTCAGTGTGGTGCACACAATGATACCAAACAGCACAGTAACAACTTTTCTCCATTTAAATAGGCTGAATGACTGATTACAAGATTGGAGACATGTGAGATACTAATTAAAGAAACTAATTAGTTTGATATATAACTATGATCCAGTTATTTATTATCTTTTCTAAGGGGTACCAACAAATTTGTCCAGGCGATTTTAGAATATCTTTGTAGAATAAGCAATAATTCATCTCTTTTCACAGCTTCTTTGCTTTAGTCTATGACATACCAAAGGCATGCAAGTATACATGATAAATTGCTTTCAATTTCATCAGTTTTCAGGAGGAATGAAGCATTATTTCAATGAGCTGTAGGGGTACCAACAAATTTGAGCACGTCTGTATATTGTTGTGTGAAGGGTAAAAATTCCAGAGTGGATATACATTTCTGAAACACAACATTCGGGACAGCTCAGGGGAGAACTGAACCAGGGTCAGAATATTGCAGAACAGGTACGTCCCCACTACACCACAGGGGCTACTAGTTGTCCCCACAGCTCTCTATCCTCTCCAAATGTAAATTTTACCCCAGCCATTACAATTTTGCTGAGATAAAGTGGGCAACAAAACTTTGTAACAGAACTAAAGTGTACTGATATACAAAGATTATTATAGATGGCTAGCTAATAGCTATACAGCCTACGTATAACGAAATCAATGACTCCAATCACTACATGGCTGGTTCCTTTATTTGGAAAACAATAACAGCATAAAAAGGTCACGTAATACCATTATTCTCGCAAATAAATGAAAAACATGGTATTGTTGTGTGAAGGCTGAAAAGCACCTAGTGGAAAAAAAAATTCTGATACAGAATTTGGAATGTCTGAGAAGGGAATAGAACTGGGGTCACAATATTGAAGGACTGGGATGTTCCCACTACACCACAGGGCTGGCGGGCAGACTGCATAGTCTCATCGGGTTGTGATCTATAATACCCGAAATAGCCCACATGCATATTTTGAAAATCCACCAGAAACATTTACAATAATATAACTTTTAAAGACAATGGTCCAGTCGTCCTTTACACCAATTGTCATCCAAATCCATTCAGCTGTTTCGGAAGAAATGTTGTTTAAGTGTATTTTTATCAACGGCAAAATTGTGAGAAACATAGGTTATGTTTATAGCGCCACCAAGCGGTATTTCTGTATGGGAGTTTTCCAGTCCATTCCTAGCAGACACATTTACGAGTATGATTTGTTTCATAGCTGTTTGATGTTCCATTTGGGATTAATAGACGTCTAAAGTCATAGACCCACCCAGCTCAATTTCATTCGCTGATTTCGGCCGTACTATTTGAGATATCAACTTTCTTTATATAACTTTTAAAGATAATGGTTCAAAGGTGCAAATCCGTTCAGCGGTCTCGGAGGAGATGTCGTTAACGTGTTTTTCACTAAATTCAAAATCAAGGAAAATCCAAGGGGCGAATTTGAAAGACCCCAGAGACTTTTTTGGTCAGCATGAGAAGGGGTATATCTGGAACTTGGTTGCATGTCTCTACGACATTCAGTTCATGAGATCTGGCTTCACTTTTTCCATTTTCGAATGAGTGCTACAGCGCCACCATGAGGAGTATGGGTACCATAATCAGGCAAAGTTTGGAGCGTTTTGAACCAGAGGGGGCCGAGCTATGGACCTCGGAAATGGCCCTGGAGAATAATAATAATAAAACTTACAAACATACAAGGGTTCCAGCAACTTCGTTGCTTGGCCCCCTAATAATAATAATAAAACGTACAAACATAAAAGGGTTCCAGCAACTTTGTTGCTTGGCCCCCTAATTAAAACATGCATATTCATATAACAAATTAGTTATTAAATATTATGGCTTTAAATCAATCTCTGAAAGCCTCTATTATAACAAAACTATATCTAAAGCAACTGCCATGTGATTGATTGATTAGGTAATTGCATTAATGAGAAATTGAACAGGTGTTCCTAATAATCCTTTAGGTGAGTGTACGTACCAAGTATAATAGGCTCTGTGCAAAAGCGTATGGACGACCTTCCGCTTTAGCCAGATGTCAGCATACAATTTTCCGGTTTACTTAAGGCGATCACCCGCGTCACCCAGAATTTCAGTTTTTAGTAGATGTCTCCAAGACCTGCCTAAAATAAGCATTAGTGATGCCCATCGAATTGTTGATGCCTGGTCTCCTGCTCCAACAAGCAAGCGGAACAAGGGATTCAAACTCTACGTATCGAGTTATCTGCACAACTACAAGGGTAAGTAGTTTACTGTGGTGTGCCGGCCTACGTGTTAGTATTAGTAAGTAAACCGGAAACTGCAATACCGACTTCTAGACAAAAGCGGAAGTTCGTCACTACGCTGGTGCACTGAGTCTATTACTATATCATTATCCTTATAGGAGATGTCTATATATTTGCAAAACCACACCCCTGCACATGTTCATCTGTCAATGGCGGCCATGTTTTTCACCATAATGGCCTGATTGATATAACTTTTGAAGACCATGGTCCATAGATGCCAAATATCAAAGCGCATGAAGATCGGACATTTGGTGCCAGAGGAGGAAATGTTTTTGAGTTTTTCAAAAAATCCAAAATGGCGGAAAGTCCATCATGGCGGACATTATGGGTCTCAATAGGAAACATTTTCACCATGAGGAGCTACACCTGTGTTCCAATTTTCAAGACTCTACGTCACAAGGTGTGGTGAGCTTGCAAAATGTGCACATTTGGAGGCTTGTGACAGTGCCACCATGAGGCCGACATGCACGTCACTGCACCAGAAGTTGCGGCTCTTGATCCTTTACTACCATAAAAATGTGGGCCCCTTTAAGCCCTTTAATCTCACGGGAATTTGCAAAAAACACCCTTTTTTGCCGGAAGAATAATAATAATAACAATTAAAGCTGCTTCCAATAGGACACATATCCAACTCATGCCCATAGCTGTAAACAAAATTATTCTTACTGTACAAATATGTTGACTTTGGTAGGTCATGGGCATATAGCCTATGTACCCATGTGTTATTGTTAAATTACAACTCAGATTTCTTTTTGATGGAACTGCCATGTCTACAATTTAAAGGTACAATAGATAAGTTTAGCCCTAAGTTGGAAGTGGAGCTGTAGAAACAGCTGTATGAAAACAGAGAAACTACTTAACTACTGATATTGGATTATCTACTGAGGCTTAACCACACCCTCTCTTCCAAAGGCACATTTTTAATAGCTAAATCATTGGTTATAATATTCATGTCACCAGAATTATTTAATGTGAACTAATGCTAGATTAGGCTGAGACTCTTCTAGCATTTATTTTTGATGGATGAATCATGGCAATGTTGCAGTTGCTTATATTAGCAAGTCATTGTACAAATAACAGAGAATTAGCTTTGCTACATGAGAATAGATTAGCTACTAATGCTTGAAAGCATGTCACCATCTTTAAATGGTCAAATTATTATTAGCTGAACCATATGTTATATTGTTCATGTTACCAGAATTATTTTTGAAGGACTAACGTTAGATTAAACTTAAGTTAGTTATATATAATTCAATTAGCTAACGTTACTAGCTAGCTAATGTCAATAGCATTTATCACTAACATAAGCCATTTTTTGACACTGCTAGGTAGTTTTTTTTCTCATGAAGAAATCATGGCAACATTGCATTCCACTAAATATTTGCTTATTATAGCAAGTAATTCTACAAAATAAACCAGTGGATTAATTAGCTACTGAGCATAGATTAGCTACTGAGGCTGGAAAACAGAACACCATAGCTAAAAGGGCAATTATCGAAAGCTAAACTGTCTGTTATAATGTTCATGTCATCACCATAATAGATGGAGTAACTAGCCAGATTCCTAATAAAAGCCACTAGCTGCTAACAAATTAGGCAATATGGAGACAACATTTAGATATTTGTTGCTGGATGTAGCACAGTGCCCCTTAATTTCACATTATATTTGTAATTTTAAAACTCTCGAGTATTTCGTAAAATACATTCACTGCAGTTCTGAGTGGTGCGCGTCACCAGCGTATGTAAATTAAGTGAAAGGGCAGGTTTTGTGATTGGAGAAATAAACGTTCTGCGTTTTAGTTTTAGACCCAATTTCACACTGGTTATTTTGTCACCGTTGTTCTGGAACTAGCCCTGAAAAATCGGTGCTAACCCTGCCCCAGAGCATAGCCATCTAGCCCTAGGCTAAGGGTGGTGCTTTCCCACTTCAAAATATGCAAGTGTGAACACTTGCTTAGCCCTGAGCTTAGGAGGCCCTTAGCCCAGGGCTTAGGATGCTCTTAGCCTTAAGCAAAGGTGCAGCATGAACACGTCTAGTGTGGCTGGATGTATTAAACAATCAATCTCCAAAGCAAATGAGCACAAGCAAATAAAAAACACTAACTTCAAAATAGGATTTTTATATTAAATTATGTTCTCTCAATTAGCTTATATAAGCTCTAACCATTTCTTCTGTGCTCTACCTTTTAATATTCTTTAACCTATCTAAAGTTTTATTGAAATTGTAATTTTGTTTCATTTATAATTTCCCCCACATAGTTTTTCCTTTGAAAAATGTGCCTACACTGAACAAATTACTGACACACCACAGACATTCATTTTGAAGGCAACATATGAAAATCGGAAGTCTTATTGTTGCTGAATAATCTCTAATGTGGAGTCTTACTGTTTCTACCGAAGTTCAATAAATAATAGGCCTGCAAGTATAGAGGGGTATAGAACGGTTTAATGAGTGCAATTCATGACCATGACCTTTACATGAACGGTACACAATCTGTTGCATGGATATCGTGGAGGTAGTAACAGCTGGCCACAATCAATGACATGCGGATACTTAATCACAGAATTCACCAACACCTCTTCAATTTCGCAGTTCTAAATTGAACCTTAAGATTTTCTAACTAGAATCAATATTGGTATATCCGCATGTCAGTGTATTTTCTAAGCCCATATAACGTAATTTAATTGACAGAGTATTCATCCCCTCTTGAAAGTAATTAGCTGCTGCACAAATTTTGTTAATGGAAGCTACATTTATCTACTACCTTGCTGGTGAAAACAAACTATTAGCTGGTTACAGTCCTAACCTGCTTACCAGTCAAGTAGATACAGGTCAGTAACCAAAACAAATGCGTTGGAAGGGCATTTGATTTCCAAAGTGGGGCACTTTATCCTTACCAATAACGATTAGTGACTTCAGCAATATGGACGCAAAGCTAATATTCCTAGCATATATGGCTGCCTAATCCTCTGGGCTATTACGCTATTGTCATTCAAGGTAACCACCCCATATTCACAGTGACAGTGGAATAAAGTGATTTAACAAGAGAATTACAACACTAATAATTATGGAAACATGAGTACATGGCAAATGAAACCATCAAGGTTGTACAGTACCATTATGCAGTATGACAGGGCACAACAACACAAAAAGACATCGCAAAGCCCAAATCAACGACATTACAGGTACCAAAGAAATAAGAACCTACTCACAATAACAATGTTCCTTCAACACTGTAAGCCATGTGTACTTTTCTTAGTTGATCGATTGAAAGTGCCATACAAATCCTTTCCCTGACTGATACAGTTGGTTCCTCACAATTTCCTCACACGTTTTCTCGAATAAGGCTTTCCCAGTAAATCCACCAACAAATCAATTCTCCTCAATTGTATGTCAAGAAACAACTGGGCGGAGTAAAAATCTAAACAAAAAATCTAACAGAAAGCACTGCATCTACTACATCCTTACCCTAGTTGGGGGTTTGGTCGACCCTTCCTTACAATGTCCATGTTTTCCAAAAAAGGCTTTGCCAGTAATTCCGCCACCACATGCATTTCTTCTCAATTGTGGGTTAATAAGACAACAGGGCTCTGTACAGACAATCTAACCCAAAGCACTACATCTAACAATCGAAACCTCACTAAAGAAAATGTAAATAAATCTTAGATGTTCCTACATTACGTCCTAACTAGTTTTATCTCAGTTTGGTAGCTGGCTCGCCGATCACACCACCTGAAAAATGCGCACGCAGGCAAGCTAGAAGATTGCTACGTGTGAACCGCCAGGCTCCTTATGGCAAACTCTAACCTTCTCCCCATTTGCTTCAACAGAAGATGGGATAAACTCGAAATTCTATAGGTCTCAGGATAGATTTTCACCCGGAGACAGCACATGTGGAAAATCTGATTGGATAAAAGCTCTGATTTATCTGAGCTGCACTGGAAACAGCACAACCAAGGGAGAGAAAAGCAATGCAACTACAGTAGACTGATGGGAACGGACTTTGTAAAATACATCTAGCGTTAATGAAAAAATATAATGAATTATAAAAATATTAATTCATTCATTCATTCATCTTCTTCCGATTTTCCGGGGCCGGGTCGCGGGGGCAGCAGTCTAAGCAGGGATGCCAGCAGCATTTTTCTAATTCTCTTATCACTAGGCCAGCAAAAAAGGCCTCTGGTCAGCAAGTTTAGAAAAATATTTTTTTCTATACCAAATAATAACTTTATCAAGTCGTCAGTTTTGTAATTAGCGAGAAAAAATGTTACTATTTCTGAAATTTCCGACCTAGTAAAAAAATACAACCCCGTTCCCATTTATCGTCTACCTATTTTGTAAAATTGCATTCGATTTCATTTTTATTGATGTTGCTAATGACAGACTAGAGTTTTACCTACCTTATTTGCCTTCCGGTAAAGAAAAAAGACTGATCAACTTAACATTACATGATGTCTGTTCTGTCGCACATGTGGTATTTCACGATTTGCAACTTGTATGCTTAAGATTGTTTATCAAATAAAGTCAGATACAGGTGATAAGATGAGTGACTCAGAGAGAGGAAAATAATCAAGATTTGAACGTCCGGTCAGATTGGTGAATCATCTTGTTCAACGATCTTTGATCGCAGAGACGTTTGGTCCCAGAAAAAATTTCTAAACAGTATTTAGCCAAATAAGCTCAACATAACCTTCACAAAGGTGTTTTTCACTGATCGTATTTGTCCATTACTAAATATAAAAGAATCGGAATTCATTATTTTTCACCAGCTTTAGTGAAATAATGAATAATCACGTAAATAAAGGCATTATTAACACAAAAACCATTGTCTGCTCGTTAGCAGATGTTTTATTGATAAGACAAGTGGAGTGATCCTCAGGAAAAAAACATCTTAGAAGGTTGCTATTACTATTTACGGCCCTAAATAGTTTCAAAATATAAGTTTAACCAGTTGAAATCAGTGCAGTCATTATTGTCGTACCATCTTCATATGCACAAAGTAGAATTATTATACCATTTTCTTTATAGGAGATGTGTCTATATATGTGCAAAACCACACCCCTGCACATCTTCATCTGTCAATGGCGGCCATGTTTTTCAACATACTGGCCTGATTGAAAGAGAAGGGTCCAACTGCAGCTTGCAGCAGTCGCTCACGCCAGGCCCCCTGCTCACGCCGCGCCCGCTCACGCCGCGCCCCCGCTGGCACGCAACTTCCGACTTTCAGACATGTACGGTTTGTTTACAAGACGCAGATGGACCATATTGCCATATTGAGTCATGGCGGCAACAGCTCCCGGGAAGCACCTGGTAAGTTACTGATAATAGCAATATGGAGTTATTTAGCCCATTGCGGTTTGTTTAAAATTAATATTAGGCTACTACCGATAGCTATTGATTTCAGGTTGACGATTGCTTATAGTTAAAAGGGTGTTTTAGAAGTATGCTAACGTTAGCTAAAATTACCTGTGTATGCACATGTATGCTATCGTAGTGTGTGTGTGTGTTAGTTTGAGTGAGGTACTTCGCATGATATTTTTGGCTTTGGCGACCGTTGTTACCATACCATCTTTAGGTTTCGTAACATGACAACAATCAGCCCTGTTCTGGGGCTTGTTCAGTATTGAAATCCTATAGAATTCATAGTACTCCAAAAATGCAGGTACAGATTGTCCAGATTTGGCCAATAACAAAATTCACAACCAACAGGTCTGCAACAGGGTACTATGATTTGTATTTGGATTCCATAAGCATGAAAGTAAAGCCTCGTTCAAAGGCTGTTTTAAAGTTTAGCCTTGTTCAACGGCTATATAAGTTAGTTTATTTTGTTTAAGCCCTGTGGGTGGCTATTGTAACTCTTCTATTTCAATAGCATACAGTGGTATTTTGAATATAAGGGAATCGAGTAATATGAATTGTCTTCAGTTTTCTGATACTATTACAAGTATAAGGTGTGTAATTTGTATTTCTGATTGATTTTGACAGTGACTTAGCTCATCACATTGCTCTGGGCCAGTGGGCAACTAAATTTGGCAAAGACATTGAGGTGCATCTCTCCAACAACTTATGTACCTGGATGCACATGTCTATATTTCTGATTTGACCCAAAAACATTTATATTGCTTATTTAACACTTTGCCCAATTGTTGCAGGGTTTCCCTCATCAAACTACTGTAAATTCTTGTGGCATCTTAATGTTAATGGTAAATTGCTTTGTAGTCTCTGATTAAAGGTGTTTGAGTACAGTATGCACTCAGCCTGAGCACAGAGGCTCCATTTAGGTTCATTGAGGTCAGTATTGTTCTTCTCACATAGGATCAAGTATAAGAGGAACTTAAATCCACCCTAACATGACATTGACTTTGGTTAATTGTTTACAAACATGATCTATAAAGTACTTTGCACTACAGTATTAACCACACATCAAAGAACTGTTTGTGGGACTATTTAACATGGCTCTATAACTTTTTGTACTCTGCTGTAATTGACATGCCAATGGTTTGCAGACAAATAGTGATTTGTGACTGAACATGAACATTACTCAACTTAAATATTCTATTTCTTTTAGAGGGACATGGCACGTATCCGAAAATGGTGGTGCATTAGTCTAATGTTCCAGATTGACGGGTAAGACAACTCTAAATGTTACTTCCTACAATACATTGCTTCTACATTAGTTTACTTTTTTTATTATTTTACTAATATCTTACTCAAAAGCCATGGACAGAGGTTTGCATACTGGACTAATGAGGCCAGAGCATTGCTCCAAGGTTCACTGCAGCCGATATACAGGGTCCCAAAGGTCAGCAAGAGGGAACATGAGGTGAGCATGATGATGGCAGAGGACACCCAGTGGCCTTATCCTGTCTTGATTAATTCATTAAAAAAACCTAAGGTAGTTTTATATATATAAAACAACCTTACATTTTTTTTATAATATAATTTTCTTTTTTTTATATAATATAATTTTCCTCAAAAGGTTTCGATTAGAAAAGGATGACAGGTGCATCATATTGGAGGTAATGTTTACTTACTGCTTACACTGTTTACTGGCTATATTAGCCAATAAACATGGCACAACACCTCCCTTTATCCTTGCACTATTGGACTTATTTGCACTACCACCATGACACACACTATAGAGCACCTTATGCACAATAATTGCCCTGTCACTGCAAGAGTCTCATGCTTATACATCCCTTAGTACAGTCATATCAATATCAGGGCAATGCGTTATGATAGATGTTCTCACCAATAATTGTTAATTTTCATATTTCTGCTATGCTATGATTGTTGCCATTTGTACAGGCAATAGTGTAGTCAGTCAGTGTGTTGTCTTTACTATGCTTGATTTTGCCTGACCTGTATTTTACAGTTACCAACGTGTGTGCTTTCTGAAATCCTAAATGAAGTGGTACTACAGGAAGGAGATAAGGCATACTTAAGATTGGCTCTTGTGTGTACCACCTTCAGGGACACTGTGTCCACTGACTCCTTCAGGAGACGGGCACATTTTCAGTGGCTTGACAGTAAGTGTTTAAATAAAGTGTGCTGTGGTATACAATTCTTGAGTACCTCACGTGTTTTCACTAACCTTATGGAAATGTTCACTTTTGATTGATAATTTGTTTTTCACAGGTGTCGCTACATGGAGCAGGTTTTCTGAGTCCTAAAGAAAATAATTCTACACCATGTACACCGTGGACACCTGTCGTGAATGTGGAATGCTTTTCAAAAACTGCACACCTGGTAAACATCTTAACACTGGATGGATTTGAATCTATGTCATTACACTCAGTATTGATGTCATAACTACGCTTAGACCACATCCTGAGTCTAGTGGTCACTGGTCAGTATAATCATCATTCTGTTTTTTCTTTTACAGGATATGTTGGAACAGGTCAAAGGTGTGTACTTGAAGCAGTTTACTCAGAAGACCCACATCCAGGTTACTGCGATCACTTTTGCCGCCAAATGCAATAGGTAAAAATAAGGTGTTTGTGTGTAAAAAAGGGGTGTGGGGGAAAAAATAATTGAATATGTATTTGCTACATTTATTTACTTATTTTCTCTTTCAGTGAGAACGGACACGTATACTAACTGTTGGCAGACAACACTGAGCCAGCTGGGAGTTTTTCAAGCTGCAGGCCCCCGTGACAATTTGTGGCTGGAAACTTGGGATTTAATTTTGAATTCTCCAGTGTTATTACAGACTGTTAATTAATTGTTTATGACAAAAAAGAGATGTCATATGTTTAAACAACCTTTGGGTGAACTTTTTGTATAATTTTAAAAATGTTAAATCTAACATCTATTGAGAGTCTACTTTATGCTTTTTTGGTTTTAATAACGTCCTGTCCAATGTGTAATACAATTCAAATCCTCTGAATATTGAGTCCATTTCTGAACACTGGGGAGATCGTGTGTACAACTGGTGATCCGGTTTATTGAATGCATTGCACCAATATGATTTCTACCCAGAGCTGTACATTTATCATTTGTTAATATAATAATACAGACAGTCTGACTTTTCCATACCCACAGGATTAAAGGGCCTACATCTACGTACAGATACTGATCAGCATAAAGTCCTTTGGAATCACATGTAAACTGCAGTGGAGGATTTTTCTTTCAGTGCTTCGACCCAGAGAGAGCCTTCTAGTCCTCTTGTGACCAGCCCACTATGTGACAGTACTGTTACATAGTACATAACTTACATCCACATCCACTTATTAAGACTTATTATTTATTGTCATGTGTTTTTGCTTACTTCTAAATAGTTTTGTTGTTTGCAGTTCAATTTATTATACATTAGCAAATACAAAAACTAATCCAATACAACATTAACTGATTGTTTTTGTAATTGCATTCTGTAGTTCCATCCCAAACTATAAATAACGGGCATTTATTTAGAAAAATACAATTTAGAAAAACACAATTATAAATACATTTTTTGTACAGCCAAAAAAAGAAGGGGGCTTTTATTTTGAAGGCAAAGAAAACAAAGGGGCGCGGCTTGAGCGGGGGGTGCGGCGTGAGCGGGGGGCGCGGCGTGAGCGACTGGTGCAAGCTGCAGTTAGACCCTATTGGATTGAAGACCCCCACACAGCAGTAGACTCCTACGCGGACCCGCATCCAAGTCGCGAAACCCGCGTGACTGTCACATTCGTTTTGGCACCGCCCAGAGGATCCGCTCCGCCTCCGGGCAGCGCGGTGAATTCTACTGTCCCACTCTGGACCCGTGTCGGATCCGCCTCCGGGCAGCGCGGTGAATTCTACTGTCCCACACTGGACCCGTGTCGGATCCGCTCCGCCTCCGGGCAGCGCGGTGAATTCTACTGTCCGACACTGGACCCGTGTCGGATCCGCAGAAGTGGACGCGCCTTTACTGTAAAGGTTGAACTACAACCTCTTGGTGTGCTCTTGCTACGCCGAGACAAGAGTCATATCAGTGGAGATTTTCTTTCCTGGGACACGGTTGTGCTGAACTATCAGAGTAAGTGTATTGATTTATTGCGACATTCACAGCAAACATAGGCCTTTGTGTTTTTTTAAACATCATGTATAATGATTGTAATGACGTTGTTTGATATTAGGACTTTTGTGCAACATGCGATTGCTAGCTGAGAGATTATGATGATATTGTAGCCCATTTGATTTAAAATGGGAAAGTCATTTCGGCAGAATATGTTATGGTAGTGTGATAAAGACTGGTTTGGTCTGTTTTAATGTGTCGCTGCTATCCATATGTAGCTTATGCTATGTTAGCAGCATGTAGCTGCTAGCTAGCATGCTGCTAGGCGCGATTGCATCATTTCGCAAGTATTGATAATGCCTATATATAGCTATATGTTTGAGTTCACGTTTGCGATGCAAACCTATAGCTGATAAATTGGCACTGGTATTTCAGTCAATGAAGTGGGGTCAATATTACAGTCAGTGAAGCACTTGTCTGCTATGATAGCTAGCAGGTACAATTTTAGCATGTTTAGTTTCTAGCTAGCTGTGCATTAAGTTTGCATTTTGTCAAGTTTGGTCTCATGTGTAGTGTCTATATGCCATCCTCTTTATAATGAAAATCAAGCTTCTCCTTGAACTGCCACCTTAACGTGGTGGAGGGGTTTGAGTACCCGAGTGACCCTAGGAGCTATGTTGTCTGGGGCTATATGCCCCTGGTAGGGTCTCCCAAGGCAAACAGGTCCTAGGCGACGGGTCAGACTAAGAGCGGTTCAAAAACCCCTTAATGAAGAAAAAAAAATCATGTTCTGTGATGTCGCCCGGCATGGCGCAGCCGGGGCCCCACCCTGGAGCCAGGCCCGGGGTTGGGGCTCGTTCGCGAGCGCCTGGTGGCCAGGCCTTTCCCCATGGGGCCCGGCCGGGCCCAGCCCGAACGAGCGACATGGGGCCGCCCTCCCGTGGGCTCACCACCCACAGGAGGGACCATAAGGGGTCGGTGCAGAGAGGATCGGGCGGCAGTCGAAGGCGGGGGCCTAGACAACCCGATCCCTGGACACGGAAACTAGCTCTAGGGACGTGGAATGTCACCTCGCTGGCGGGGAAGGAGCCTGAGTTAGTGCGTGAGGTTGAGAGGTTCCGACTAGAGGTAGTCGGGATCACCTCTACGCACGGCTTGGGCTCTGGAACCACACTCCTTGAGAGAGGATGGACTCTTCACCACTCTGGAGTTGCCCATGGTGAGAGGCGGCGGGCTGGTGTGGGTTTGCTTATAGCTCCCCAGCTCTGCCGCCATGTGTTGGAGTTTACCCCGGTGAACGAGAGGGTCGTTTCCCTGCGCCTACGGGTCGGGGATAGGTCTTTCACTGTTGTTTGTGCCTACGGGCCGAACGGCAGTGCAGAGTACCCGACCTTCTTGGAGTCTCTGGGAGGGGTGCTGGAAAGTGCTCCGACTGGGGACTCTATCGTTCTACTGGGGGACTTCAACGCCCACATGGGCAACGACAGTGACACCTGGAGGGGCGTGATTGGGAGGAACGGCCCCCCTGATCTGAACCCTGGACACGGAAACTAGCTCTAGGGACGTGGAATGTCACCTCGCTGGCGGGGAAGGAGCCTGAGTTAGTGCGTGAGGTTGAGAGGTTCCGACTAGAGGTAGTCGGGATCACCTCTACGCACGGCTTGGGCTCTGGAACCACACTCCTTGAGAGAGGATGGACTCTTCACCACTCTGGAGTTGCCCATGGTGAGAGGCGGCGGGCTGGTGTGGGTTTGCTTATAGCTCCCCAGCTCTGCCGCCATGTGTTGGAGTTTACCCCGGTGAACGAGAGGGTCGTTTCCCTGCGCCTACGGGTCGGGGATAGGTCTTTCACTGTTGTTTGTGCCTACGGGCCGAACGGCAGTGCAGAGTACCCGACCTTCTTGGAGTCTCTGGGAGGGGTGCTGGAAAGTGCTCCGACTGGGGACTCTATCGTTCTACTGGGGGACTTCAACGCCCACATGGGCAACGACAGTGACACCTGGAGGGGCGTGATTGGGAGGAACGGCCCCCCTGATCTGAACCCGAGCGGTGTTCAGTTATTGGACTTCTGTGCTAGTCACAGTTTGTCCATTACGAACACCATGTTCAAGCATAAGGGTGTCCATCAGTGCACGTGGCACCAGGACACCCTAGGCCGCAGGTCGATGATCGACTTTGTTGTCGTTTCATCTGACCTGCGGCCACATGTCTTGGACACTCGGGTGAAGAGAGGGGCGGAGCTGTCAACTGATCACCACCTGGTTGTGAGTTGGATCCGATGGCGGGGGAGGAAGCTGGACAGACTCGGCAGGCCCAAGCGTACTGTAAGGGTCTGCTGGGAACGTCTGGCCGAGTCTCCTGTCAGAGAGATCTTTAACTCCCACCTCTGGCAGAGCTTTGACTGGATCCCGAGGGAGGCTGGAGATATTGAGTCCGAGTGGACCATGTTCTCCACCGCCATTGTCGAAGCGGCCGCTCGGAGCTGTGGCCGTAAGGTCTCTGGTGCCTGTCGAGGCGGCAATCCCCGAACCCGGTGGTGGACACCGGAAGTAAGGGATGCTGTCAAGCTGAAGAAGGAGTCCTATCAGGCCTGGTTGGCTTGTGGGACTCCTGAGGCAGCTGACGGGTACCGACAGGCCAAGCGGACTGCAGCCCGGGTGGTTGTGGAGGCAAAAACTCGGGCCTGGGAGGAGTTTGGTGAGGCCATGGAGAAGGACTATCGGCTGGCCTCGAAGAGATTCTGGCAAACCATCCGGCGCCTCAGGAGAGGGAAACAGTGCCCTACCAACGCTGTTTACAGTAGAGGTGGGCAGCTGTTGACCTCAACTGGGGATGTCGTCGGGCGGTGGAAGGAGTACTTCGAGGATCTCCTCAATCCCGCCGTCACGTCTTCCATTGAGGAAGCAGAGGATGAGGGCTCAGAGGTGGACTCGTCCATCACCCGGGCTGAAGTCACAGAGGTGGTTAAGAAACTCCTCGGTGGCAAGGCACCGGGGGTGGATGAGATCCGCCCTGAGTACCTCAAGTCTCTGGATGTTGTGGGGCTGTCTTGGTTGACACGCCTGTGCAACATCGCGTGGCAGTCGGGGACAGTGCCTCTGGGATGGCAGACCGGGGTGGTGGTCCCTCTTTTTAAGAAGGGGGACCGGAGGGTGTGTTCCAACTATAGGGGGATCACACTTCTCAGCCTCCCCGGGAAAGTCTATGCCAGGGTTCTGGAGAGGAGAATACGGCCGATAGTAGAACCTCGGATTCAGGAGGAACAGTGTGGTTTTCGTCCAGGCCGTGGAACACTGGACCAGCTCTATACCCTCTACAGGGTGATGGAGGGTTCATGGGAGTTTGCCCAACCAGTCCACATGTGTTTTGTGGATTTGGAGAAGGCATTCGACTGTGTCCCACGCGGCATCCTGTGGAGAGTGCTTCGGGAATATGGGGTCCTGGGTCCTTTGCTAAGGGCTGTCAGGTCCCTGTACGAGCAGGAGCTTGGTCCGCATTGCCGGCAGTAAGTCAGACTTGTTCCCTGTGCATGTTGGACTCCGGCAGGGCTGCCCTTTGTGCCCAGTTCTGTTCGTAATTTTTATGGACAGAATTTCTAGGCGCAGCCAGGGGCCGGAGGGTGTCAGGTTTGGGGACCACACGATTTCGTCTCTGCTCTTTGCGGATGATGTTGTCGTGTTGGCCCCTTCAAGCCAGGACCTTCAGCATGCACTTGGACGGTTTGCAGCCGAGTGTGAAGCGGTGGGGATGAAAATCAGTACCTCCAAATCCAAGGCCATGGTCCTCAGTCGGAAAAGGGTGGCTTGCCCACTTCAGGTTGGTGGAGAGTGCCTGCCTCAAGTGAAGGAGTTTAAGTATCTAGGGGTCCTGTTCACGAGTGAGGGAAGGATGGAACGGGAGATTGACAGACGGATCGGTGCAGCTTCTGCAGTAATGCGGTCGATGTATCGGTCTGTTGTGGTGAAGAAAGAGCTGAGCCGCAAGGCGAAGCTCTCGATTTACCGGTCAATCTACTTTCCTACTCTCACCTATGGTCATGAGCTTTGGGTCATGACCGAAAGGACAAGATCCCGGATACAGGCGGCCGAAATGAGCTTTCTCCGCAGGGTGGCTGGGCGATCCCTTAGAGATAGGGTGAGAAGCTCGGTCACCCGGGAGGAGCTCAGAGTAGAGCCGCTGCTCCTCCACATCGAGAGGGGTCAGCTGAAGTGGCTTGGGCATCTGTTTCGGATGCCTCCGGAACGCCTTCCTGGGAAGGTGTTCCGGTCCCGTCCCACCGGGAAGAGACCCCGGGGAAGACCTAGGACACGCTGGAGGGACTATGTCTCCCGGCTGGCCTGGGAACGCCTCGGTGTCCCCCTGGAAGAGCTGGAGGAAGTGTCTGGGGAGAGGGAAGTCTGGGCATCCCTGCTTAGACTGCTGCCCCCGCGACCCGGCCCCGGATAAGCGGAAGAAGATGGTATGGTATGGTACACAACACCCATTAATTCATGTTTTCAAAATACGAGATGAAATGTTGTCCCTCAAAATGCTATGGGGAAATGAAATTTTATGCTGAATTTAACATGCATTGACATGTCCCACCATTCTCAAAACCATTGACCGTACATAGTCCACTATATAATTAGCATTATTCAATGATTTTGGTGAGATTATGAAACAACACCCCAACACGTTCTGCCAAAAAAATGCAATAGTACTCTACGGTTGAGCTGAAGTTCTACTTGTCCATTATGACCTGTACTTTTTCCTTCCTTATACTTCTTCCCACCTTGGGGCACCATTCAGGTTAACTTTCAGCCCATCTTACTTGCTTATTTGTATACATTGTAGGCCTATACTTGTGCATGCTTTAGTCCATGTTATTCCTTTTTTGATGATGAATAAATACCCTTTTTCTTTCTTTCTACATTAAGGATGCCTTTTCATCTAATTGAATTTCAGGCAAGCGAGGACATTGCTTTTGTGCCAGTTGACTGGTATGATGACGGGATGGCGTACTGGCCCAGCTTTAAGAGCACTGAACGTGTGAAACGGGCAGCTGCTAACGAGGAGAAGTATGAGCCAAACTGGCCAAGATATGACGTAAAGGTCGTCAGAACTTGTGGTATGCCAATTCATAAAATTATTGTTTAAAAATAATTTCATGGTTGCTTCTCCTTATGCTTGGAATAACCTATTCTTTCTATTTTCTGAAAATGCACATGAAATTGTCTTTGCCTTGCATTGTTTAAAATGTTCAATTTATATTTGTTAATGCTATTCTTGGCCAGGTCTCTCTTGTAAGAGATATTGTGTTCTCAACGAGACCAACCTGGTTAAATAAAGATGATAATAATAATAATAATGATACTAACAATTATCATCATCAATAATAATATTCTGTGCAGCTCTATAGCTAATTTGAAACTCATGTTAATTTTAACATATTTCATTTTAGACAACTACAAAGACGCCACCAGGCTAATGAATCAATATCAGACTGGCTGCAACGCCTCTGAGCTACAGATTGAGGCAGAGCAGGCGGGTGAGCTGCCAGAGAAACGAGTCAGGAAGCCAATGTAAGTGGGTTCGGTCTTGTTTTTGTTATGTTTCTACAGTAATAGGAAGGTTATTTCCTGTAGCATTCAAAAATACTATATGTATTATATGTATATTTGGCAATTTTGGGATTGCAATAACCAAAATGATATGGTTACTTAACAGCCAGGGCTGTAGTAGAGACTAAACGCAAGTAAATGGAGTTTACCCACGGCTCAAATGTCAGAAAAAGAGTTTATCCATCTGTTAAGAGTTTACCTCCAAATAGAATCTATGTAGGACCCTACCAAACTTAAAATACTGATTTATCCACATACAATTGTGCTCTGATCAAATAACCATTTAATACCACTGAAATTGTTTAAACATTTTGGATGTCTTTTTTAAACATCCGATAGCGACATGTGCGGCAAACCTTACACTGATTACAAATTCATAGTTTACCCCCCTCTTATTTTAACCACCACAACCCAATTTAATCTCCTTAATACCTATCTCATATTGTATTGTGTAAGCATACTTGGCTTTGGATGCCACATACCATAATCATATCTGTCTGTTTGATTACAGGTGCTGTGAGGAAAAACACAGTGACACGGTCAGCCACGGACGCAGAGGTCACCAAGCACGCAATCAGGTGGTTCAACCTGGCAGGAATTCGCCTTCGTTGCGGATCCGTCAATGAGCTCAAATAGACGCCGATACGGGTCCGCTTCGCGAGTCCGTTCCGAAAGCCGCAATACCTCCGCAGCGGTTACACCGCGGAGTCCTTCTGCTGTGTTGTTTTTCCAAGTGTTTTTCAAAAAATCCAAAATGGTGGAAACTCCATCATGGCGGACTTCATGAGGCCAACATGCACGCCACTGCACCGGAAGTTGCGGCCCTTGGCCCTTTACTAACCTATACATTTGGGGATCTATAAGCGATTTTATCTCACAGGAATTAGCAAAAAACACCCTTTTTTGCCAGAAGTATAATAATAATAATGAATCGGAACAAACACAATAGGGTTTCATCAGTGAACTGCTGAAACCCTAACAATGGGTACAAACATTTACCTGCCGGTGTGGCGGATACCCTTTCTCGCCAAACATAAAATCTACTCACATTTGACGCTTGGCGGGTGTTAATTTTGGTGCTAAAATTGGACATGCTGCAGGGATTTAAGAGCAGGTTTTTGGTAACTGTTTGATTCCTTAAACGTTTAAGTATTTATTTCTGTGTAGGATATTAGTGTATTCTTTTATAAAAATATTTCATAATTATAGCATTGATGAAGACACAATTGGAAACATTTAGCTGTAAAGAGCTATAATGCTAGGAATAAGGATGCAGTGATTAATCTAGTTCACTATTAACTACAATTTAAAATGTTACCGTTTTGTAACTGTAAAGGCTCAGCTACACAGAGTGTTTCTGTTCTCACTCTAAAAAAGGGACATTATGGTACAATCTTTTTTTATTATCAAAGGTTACACAATAAATGAATGCATAATAATCGTAAAACCGTGATTATTCCTCAGACTATAATCATACCATCAAAATCTATAATTGTTGCATTCCTAGTTAGGAACGTTGAAAACATTATGTGCTACTATTGTTTGGAATTATGTAATCACAGCTTGACACAATCTCCCTGATCTTAACCTGGTAAGAAAACACTGTCATTGGATGAGCGACATCTTTACAAAAAACGTGGCTTAAGCCTAGTTTGGATTTTGTGATGTCACAAATTTGTCAATAATTTGTGACATTTGTTAAAGATGTGAATTAGATGGATGGTGGAGGTATCACATTGTGTGGGCATAGAGATAATAGGACATAAGGAGACTATAGGGATAGGAAATTTCTATAACCCCTGTGAGCAGCTGGTATTGGAGACGTTGGAAGAAGTCAATAGGAGATGCAATGTTGGAAAGGTGTGGGGTCTTTAATGCACGAAATGAGGTGCAAGGGGGACTGTACAGTCGGATGGTAATGTGAGAATGGTTGAGGACTTATGTCACAGCCAGGTGTGCATGAATGATGAGAGGGGTACCAGAATTGTTGTTGTGAAGGGGTCAGAATTGTGTCTGGATTTGACTCTGGTCTCTGCTGTGTTAGCAGTGAGGTGTGAGTGGGAGGTGTGTCATGAGACTATTGTAGCTAGTGATCATTACCCAGTGGTTTGTAAAGTAGGGTTTGGGGTATGTAGATAGGATAGAGAGGTGATTCAAAGGTGGTGTTTTAGGAAGGCAGACTGGAAAGAGTATAAGCGTGTATGTCAAGGGGTGTGGGGAAATGTGGTAGGAAATGAGCCTTTGGATATGTGTACAAAGTTGGTGACGGCAAGGATAACAACAGCAGTGCTGGCAATATCGCTGTCTAAAAGTGGTGGAGAGGAGAGGGATGTTGCATTAAGTGTGCCAAAGAATGTTTTGACAAAAGATAATTTAAGGGATGATCAATTTATGATAATCAGCTAAAAGGGAGGCATGGCGTAAATACTGTTCGTACTGAGCCAAGGGACAGTGGGCTCAGGGATGGTAGTGGCTTCTTATGTGGATGATGGGGCACTGTGGAAAACTGGAAGGAATGTGGAATGCGTGATGAAGAAAATGCAGGAAGCAGTGGAGGAGTTGTTGTTGACATGGGGGTGCAGAATGTCGGTGGCCAAGTCATGTTTTATGATTTATTCTAGGAGAAAGGTTAAAAGTGTGAGATTACATCTCTATGGGCAGGTATCAATGCAGGTGTTAGAGTTCAAGTACCTTTGCATGTGGTTTGATGAGAAGATGAGTTGGAGGAATCATGTGCAGTATGTAGTTGTGATGTGTAGTACTCTGAATCTTATGCAGGCAGTGGTAGGTTATGATTTGGGTGTGTTTCTATCAGACACTGATTAGGTCAGTTTTAGATTATGGGCGTTATGTATATGGTTCTGCAGCCAAATCGATATTTAAATATTTAGATGGAAGTAGGGGAGATGCTGTTAGAGCTGAGGCGGGATAAACTATCACTGGCGTACTGGGTAAGATTGATAGTGAGTGTAAAGGGTCATCTAGAGGTCGAGGCTGTGGATAATTGCTGGGAGCGGAAAGTGGGTAAATTGAAGGTCTATGGGTAATTGAGAAGTTAGTGGAGGAGTATGGGTGGAGTGATAAGGAAGTGGGGCCTACGGTCATTTTGGTTAATGTTCCACATTGGTTGTTTGATGCAGCCATGGGTGGATTTTAGTTTGTTAGTGGGAAGGAAGGAGTGGTACGTGGGGAGCAAGTGTAGATGTGCTAAAATCTATGTTGGTATTACACATTTATCCAGATGTATACGGATGGGTCAAAGGATCTGAATAGTGGAAAGGTTGGTGTGGGAGTGTATGTGCCGAAATGTGTGTGCAGATGGTTCAGAGAATTACAGACCAGGTGTCAGTATATAACCAGAAATGGTGGTGATGATACTTGGGTTGAGGTGGGTGGAAGAGGTGAGACCATTGAGAGTGGTGGTGTGTTCCGACTCCAGAGTGGTGTTAAGCAGCATCAGAGGTGAGGTGTTGGTGGAGATGATGGTGTGGTTTGGGTTAGAGAGAATGGGTCTGGGGGTTCGGTTATGCTGAGTGCCGGCTCATGTTTTTGTGGAGGGTAATTAAATGACTGATTGGCTGGCTAGGAGTGGGTGTGCATGCACCGTTAGGACGGGTGTACATTAAAGTGTTGATAGAGGGGGTGGGGTTATGAATGTTGGCAGAGGAAGTGGGATGGTAGCAGAAAGGGGAGAGGGTATTATGGGGTGCAGTGGACGGTGAGGGTGTGTATCAGTTTCTCAGGGAAACAGGTTTCAGCAAGAGGGTAAGATGTAGCTAGGCCATGACCAGCCTCACATTCTGATACCGTTGGTGGCTGTATATGTACCTTTCAGTTGGATGCGATCAGCCAATACATTTTAAGATGAGCTGCAAGTTGTTATTGTTTTCTCTCTGTAATGGTGTCCTCCCCTGACACCGAACCCCGACACCAAACCCAAACTGTGGTAAAAAAAAAACACAAGTTGATCCAGAGCTGTTTATTCACTTATTCTTATGGATGGATTATATCTAAATATAAAAATAAAAATGCTAAAAATCCCACATATTTGTACTTTTGAAGACAACTAGTACAGACAGTAAACAGCTTTTTTACAAGGTACAGTGGGTATAGAAAGTCACGACTTCCTTCCTACTTAAACTATTTTGTAAAAAAAAAACTCTGGGTAATGCTATCTCTACTGAGATGAACATGCAGACACTATTAATTGGTGATCTAAAAAATCATGGTCAATTAATGGAAAATATGATGATTCTCTTGGGAACAACATTAATCTATAAGGCGATATCAGAAGAGGAGGTACAACTTGGTGTCACTTTTGGGTTTAGGCATTGCCACATTGGGCTGTGTTGGGTTTGGGCATGAGGCTGCTCAGTTATAGGTGAGGAGTGTACAGTATAAGTGGGAGGGAGAATGTAGGTAGGGATGCCTATAAATGTGGATATGGGTGGGTACTGTGTGTATGTCATCTGGATGTGTAAGCATAAGTGAGATTAGTTGTACAGTTGTGCTCAAAAGTTTGCATACCCATGGAGAATTGGTAATATGTACCAATATGTATTTGTAAAGAAAACATGAGTGAGCAGGCAAAAAACATATTTTATTTATTATGGGATTCACATTCAACTGTAGGTCATAACACAATGGCAACATCATAAAACAAACAAAAAATGAATTGACCCCTGTTCAAAAGTTTGCATACCCTTAGTTCATAATACTGTGTATTTTATCAATGACAGCGTGCAATCTTCTGTAATAGTTGTCTATGAGGCCCTGAATTCTTGCAGGTGATATACAGTGGGGAGAACATGTATTTGATACACTGCCGATTTTGCAGGTTTTCCTACTTACAAAGCATGTAGAGGTCGGTAATTTTTATCATAAGTACACTTCAACTGTGAGGGGCATAATCTAATCCCCATATGCGAATTCCTCAACTGCATCAATACTCCTTTTGTCTGAGTGTTCTACACACCACTCAAGGACCTGAGACGGATGACGTACAACTACCCCCTCCTCCTTGGTGTTAATCTACACCAGGACCTGAGACGGATGACGTATAACTACCCCCCTCCCCCTTGGTATTAATCTACACAAGGAGACGGATGAAATTGGCACAGTAAAGGCTTCTTTTTGGCAATTCAACCATGCAGCTCATTTTTGTTAAAGTATCATCATATTGTGCTCCTTGAAACAACTCTCTTTTTCCAGAACAGCCTGTATTTCTCTTGAGGTTACCTGTGGGTATTTCTTTGTATCCCGAACAATTCTTCTGGCAGTTTGGGCTGAAATCTTTCTTGGTCTACCTGACCTTGGCTCAGTATCAAGTGATCCACTTCTTAACAAGTGATTGAACAGTACTGACTGGCATTTGCAAGGCTTTGGATATATTTTTATATCCTTTTCCATCTTTATTTCCATTACTTTGTTACGCAGGTCTTTTGACAGTTCTTTTCTGCTCCCGATGGCTCAGTATCTGGCCTCCTAAGTGCATCCACGTGAGAGCTAACAAACTCATTGACTATTCATACACAGACAATAATTGCAATTTTTAAAAGCCACAGGTGTGAGAAATTCACCTTTAATTGTCATTTTCACCTGTGTGTGTCACATTGTATGTCTGTAACAAGGCCAGACATTCAAGGATATGTAAACTTTTGATCAGGGCCATTTGGGTGATTGCTGTTATCATTACGACTTAAAAAAGAGCCAAACAACTATGTGATAATAAATGGCTTCATATGATCACTATCCTTAAATAAAAATTTCACAATTCCTGCCAGGGTATACAGATTTATTAGCACAACTGTATAGGTATGCACACACACAAGTACAGTGTGATGAGTAAAGAAAACAGTAAATGAAGAGGACAATGAATGTACTTAAGAGAAGGAGCACTGCTCAGCAGGCCTGTGATGGCCAAGGGAGCTATGGTCAAGGCCTGTTTGTGTCGATCCCCCCTAGACAAATCACTGAAATTGACTCCCTCTATTGGTTCGAGTGGAAAGTTAACTGGACCTTCAAGTTAGTATGTTCTGTGCCCACACGGTAGTATTATACAGTGGATATAAAAAGTATACACACCCCTGTTAAAATGCCAGGTTCTTGTGATATAAAAGAATGAGACAAAGATAAATCATGTCAGAACTTTTCCCACCTTTAATGTGACCTACAACTTGAACAATTAAATTGAAAAACAAAAAAATTAAAATACAAATAATAATCTCACAATAACTTGGTTGCATAAGTGTGCACACCCTTAAACTAATACTTTATTAAAGCACCTTTTGATTTCATTACAACATTCAGTGTCTTTGGGTAGGTGTCTATTAGCATGGCACATCTTGACGTGCCAATATTTGCTCACTCATCTTTGCAAAAGCACTCCAAATTGCGAGGACATCTCCTGTGCACAGCCCTCTTCAGATCACCTCACAGATGTTCAATTGGATTAATGTCTGGGCTCTGGCTGGGCCATTCCTAAATGTTAATCTTCTTCTGGTGAAGCCATGCTTTTGTGGACTTGGACGTGTTCTTTGGGTCGTTGTCGTGGTGAAAGGTGAACTTCCACTTCAGCTTCAGCTTTCTAACGCACACCTGACGTAACTGGAACTGTTCATAATTCCCTCCACCCTGACTAAGGCGCTGACTAACATTTTCTCCACTCGATGATGACTGTCTTCACTGTGTTCCATGGTATATCTAATGCTTTGGAAATTCGTTTGTACCCTTCTCCTGACTGATATCTTTCAACAATGAGATCCCTCTGATGCTTTGGAAGCTCTCTGCGGAGCATGGCTTTTGCTCTTAGATCAAACTGAGGAAATCCTACTAGAACAATTGAACTTTATTTGTGATTAATCAGAGTCACTTTAAATGATGGCAGGTGTGTAATGACTTCAATTTAACATGAGTTTGAATGTGTGTATATACAAAACATTTATCATTATATTGTGACACAATGGCCGTTTTATGATACTGTGAATAATGGTCCTTATTTAATTAAGATGACTGACTAAACAGTGGTTTCTTTACTTGCATTTACAATGTATTTAACAGAAATTATGGAAAATACAAACTGTACAATTTACAAATAGGCTCTTGTTTGTAAAATATAACAATTGTCTTTTCACATTAATTAATGTAATGCAATAAGGCCTACACTGGTGGTTATGTTGGTTTGCTTCCCATTTTGCCGACGATGCTTAGTTAAACTCACAATAACAAGGAGATTTTCTGGAAAATAATGTCTTGAAGGTTAATTCCATGATGTGTTGATGAGAAATGCGTAAAGATCTGCATATTCATATATTTCATAATTTTACATAATATTCAAATTAAAATATATGACATGCATTGTATTATGATATTGTGAGAAGCGCAAGCTATATATTTCATGAACATATTCAGGGCACATATGTAAATATATGTTGAGAAATCCTCTACATAAACAGTGGGGAGAACAAGTATTTCCCACAAAACATGTAGAAGTCTGCCCTGTCCTGGGTAGAGGTTCTGTCTAGGAATTTAAATGCTTGGGTCAATAGTCCATTCATGCTTTTAATGTTAGTGGTCACAACATTAAGTCTTGGGGCAACGATGGAAATGTTTTAAAATGCAATCTTATTAAAATCATATAACATTTTATTATTTAAATATTATTAACAGGCTTACTCTAAAAAACAATGAAATGTTTTTCAAATGATCTAATGGATGATGTACAGTGGGGAGAACAAGTATTTGATACACTGCCGATTTTGCAGGTTTTCCTACTTACAAAGCATGTCGAGGTCTGTAATTTTAATCATAGGTACACTTCAACTGTGAGAGACGGAATCTAAAACAAAAATCCAGAAAATCACATTGTATGATTTTTTTATAATTAATTTGCATTTTATTGCATGACATAAGTATTTACCAACCAGTAAGAATTCCGGCTCTCACAGACCTGTTAGGTTTTCTTTCAGAGGCCCTCCTGTTCTCCACTCATTACCTGTATTAACTGCACCTGTTTGAACTCGTTACCTGTATAAAAGACACCTGTCCACACACTCAATCAAACAGACTCCAACCTCTCCTCAATGGCCAAGATCATAGAGCTGTGTAAGGACTTCAGGGATAAAATTGTAGACCTGCACAAGGCTGGGATGGGCTACAGGACAATAGGCAAGCAGCTTGGTGAGAAGGCAACAACAGTTGGCGCGATTATTAGAAAATGGAAGCAGTTCAAGATGATGGGCCTCCATGCAAGATCTCACCCCGTGGGGCATCAATGATCATGAGGAAGGTGAGGGATCAGCCCAGAAATACACAGCCAGACCTGGTCAATGACCTGAAGAGTTTGGATTCAAGTACATACTGCAGCTGTTAGACCACTGTATCCCCCTTGGCAATATATCACGCTTTGACAAAAATTATGACCTATTGATGTTAATTATTTTATAACATCATAGGTAAAATCCCTGCCTTCATCTTTCAGGTCAAACAAGGAGAGTTCTACTGCTGTGGGGCCTTAAACCTTTAAGCTGCCGCCCAAAACACACAAACATACAATGGATTAACATAAGCCATTAGCCATCCAAATGGTGCCTGGTAAATGCATTCCACCCTTGACTTTCTATTTCACGAGCACAGTGTGAGCTCTGCTCTAACTCATCCTCTCTCCTTATCATGCTGTCAAGAATAGCCACCACTGCCACACCGGGCTTGCCAGCAGAAAGGGCACTGCTCATGAGTGGTGGTGCTGTGGAAGTGAGTCACGCAGCCGTCATGTGTCCGACCATGTATTTTCTGTACCCTCTGAGAAGGACCTATGGAAATAAACATGGTTTTCCCTCTCTTTGGGAAGCACTTGGAGAGTTCTCTCTTTGAATTAGAGGAAATAACAAATGTGAGCTTGTTGGAATCTGATTCCTGGTGGTGTGTGTAAGGGCCCTGGTCTGCATTTAACACGAAGCACTGTACTGTAGATAATGAACAGTTGGGAGTTCATGGCCAGGTTTTGTGGACAGAGAATATAGAGTGAGTAAAATATTTCACCTTAAAAAAGTTTTTAAATATGTTGAATAGTACAATTTCTGTGCCAGAGTTGTGTGGGGATACCCATGAAAAAAACAAATCTATTTGATTGGCAAACTCATCATTCTTAGGCTCATGGCAAAATCTTCTATTAGAAATGGAATGCATTATGTTTTAGTAAATGGTCCGTATGATGTCATTTTTGATGAAGCGTTTATGAAGTTTATTATTATTATTTTATGATAGTATAAATATATGATGATATTGATGACTCAGCAGAATTATTTGGGTTTGAGTTGATGAAGATTTGTTAACGGACTGTTACTTGAAATTTGTTATTGCACCAAAGATCAAAAATGTAAGTTAAACTGAGCAAATAGAGAATGATGGATAGCTGGGACTAGCTGGGACTTGAAATAAAATAAGATTAAAGTGTATTTCGAAAGGGTGATGGTTTTGTATGGAACAAAAATGACTCAAAGAAACTTAGAGCTCTTCAATCGTTCTTTGCAGTTCACAAAAGGGTTATTTTAATGATCATTAAAATGTAAAATTCGTCTCATTACAATATTTTGAAGCGTGGTTTGCTCACAGCATTTTGTGGAACTGCTAGTAAAAATACCATTAAAGTTCTAATCTAATGGGTTGTGTTATGTCATAATATTTTAAACATGACTATGACCAGTGATGGTGTCTTTTAAAAGACTCACATATGGCCTTGTGTCAATTGAAAACAGTAGTCTAAATCTGTGAGTAGTTCATTTCTCTCCTCTGGGTTCCTCAGTTAATCCAGAGTCATATTTAATTTCATTCAACCATTGAATCATGAATAATGTCAATGGAAATGTACCAAAATGATATGGCATGAAGGCAGGGGTTGATGGTGGGATGGATTGGTGGTGGTTAGTGATTCGTTGCGGGTGAATTGTCAGGAGGCAGCAGTACCATGCACAGACCTTCCGAGGTGCATGTGCTGAATCTGAAAAAGTGTGCAGGATAGTCAGCTCACACGGATGGACGAGGTGTTAGAGTGAGTGACACTCATAAAAAACGGACAACGCATTTGCATCGGAGTGAGTGATATGCGTAAAAGCGATGGACGATGCAGGTGCGACGCACAACACTAAGGCAGACACGTCAGCTGGAATGGGCACAAATAGCGAAGGGGCATGTGTTCTGCACAGGCTGAGCCTTACCTGTGCATGTGCAGCTGTGGAGGGATGGGTGTGTTATTTTGTGTAATTTTTTGATAAAAATGTTACTCTTTTACTATATACTTGTTGAATTTCCTTCTTCATTAACTTATATGAAAAATAGTTGGTTACATTTTAATGGTATAACGTGGCAAAACAGTGAATAACTACTGAAAACACTGCCAATATGTGACTTTCCACTTAACTATCACCAGCTCCTGCATATTGTAGTATATTAGTAATTGAAATATGCTACTATATTATCCTGCCGTGGAGTCTTCTGTCCTGTCTTGATCATAGTTGTTTAAAATCTCTGGTCCGGCCCACTTGCATTTTTCTATGAGACACAGTAATCTGAAGTGAATACCTTATGGAATAAATAACTTTGTTTTAAGTTGCTGTTAGGGGAATTGTCCCTAACAGTCCTTCACATTGTTTCTTAATCAGGATTGTTGGCAGAACAGAACATGACTGCTTTGAGATTAGAATGTTATTTGGTAATTTGGTAATTACAGTTTCCAATTAAATGCTTAAAACCTATAATTATATACATTAGTCATAAAATGTTGACTAAAATTGTGAAAGCAAAGTAGCTAGTTATTACACATTCTAACAGTATACATATATATATATATATATATATATATATATATATATATATATATATATATATATGTATATATATATATGTATATATATATGTATGTATGTATGTATATGCCTTTATATGTAATCACTTCAAAACCTAAGCCTATTACAAAGAAGTTACCCAGATCATCACAGACAAAATATATAAACATGAGCGAACTTCTTCCTGAATTTGAAACGGGTTCTACATTATTTGACCACTATACGTAACCGCCGATTTCTAAAACAATAAATCAAAATGACAAAGAAAGCGAAGAATGGTGTCTGATGTGACCAATCCTCTTTGTCCCCCCCAAAAAAAAATATGTTTGAAAAGAGATTCTAACTGAAAATCAAGCAATTTGGTGTGACTTTCCTGAAATTCCTCATGCCATCTTTGCTCAAAACTCCATTCTAATGAGGTGGTCTTACTCTGGCCAGGTTTAATGCAATATAATATGCATCAATGCTTTGATACCTGAAATGCATCAAAACCTGAATAAAACCTTAAAACATAAAGTGAGCTACGGCTGGTAGAGCTACCAGACCAGATATCCTCAATCTTTAACCCAGATATTATTGACTATCCATGCGTGGACAGGCACACCAATGTTCCTGATGGGCTCTGATCAAACCATCTCTTGGAGTGGGCCTTTGATTAGCTCCTGGTTAGATTCCTGTGGAATTTCCAGAGACAAATTGGCAGGTGAAGAACAGGGTTAGAAGGGTTTTCTGAGGTGTTTTTGATGCTGAAATCAGACGGTAGTCAACTGATGAATGACGTGAACATTGTTACATTGTCCAAGATCCTGTACTATCAGTCTACTCATCAATACGCCCTGATGTGTTTCACCTGTTGTCATGTCTCCAACCCCACCAGGTGTTCCCCGGTTCCCCATTAGCCCTCTGTATATTTTACCCGTTCTCTGTTCTGGCAGTTGCCAGCGTTCTCTGTTTCAAGTGGTTTCCCCATTTCCCGTATCGAATTTCTGTCTTCCTGGTTTACTTCTCTGCCTGCTTGTCCCCGACTATGAGCCTGCCTGCCACAGTGTACCTCTGCTCTTCTACTCCAGTTACCGACCTCTGCTCTGTCTACCAATTTTGGTAATGTTGCTAGCTAGTTAACAAGTAGACCTGTTGTTTGCTACCATGCATGCCCAGACATGTCACTTTAGTTATCAGTTTATTTAAAGCAATAATTTAAGAATGTAAAAGACAATAGTTGTGTAAAGCGCTTACAGAACAGTGATTGAGGCAGGACCCACACATTTTAATGCATACTGACACACAACAATTGCCACATCAATGTGCAGAGCTGTGGACCTGGGGTAACACTCCTTGCGTCACACAAACATTTAGCTCACTCGGGAGGTCCCCGTGGAGGTCCTATGCCCATCTCTACTCTTCAGCATTATATCCTTTCTTTATCTTTTCATCACTACTGGAAAAAAATAATACAAATATTCAAGGAGATTGAGTGTCCACTCTCCTAAAATGTTGTCATTATTTAGATATCAAATCCATAGGCAATCATTATGAAATTACAATTGATCTTTCCATGAGAAAGATACATAGATAACCCTAATTAGCACTGTAGGCCGTTTTGATATTATTGTCTGCTAAGTGTCAAGTGTTATTCTATTTACTTGGAGATGTATTAGTGCTCTAGAGCTAGTATACATTATGTTTAAGGTTTTAGAATTTCTTCCTTAAAAACCAACCACGATAAAGGCTTCAATTCTCTATAATATTCCAACATGAGGAAATCCCAGACTTTGGTATTGTTAAAAAACGTTCAGGCAAAATTGAGGCATATCATTGCATTGACAATGGTAGAAAGAAAACGCTAGCTCCTCTTCTATAAAACAACTGTCCACAGATTACATTCACAAGAAAAAGGACAACCATGGCAACTATGATAGCGACAATGAACGCCTTGAGTGTGAACAGTAGCGAAAAGACAAGTTGTAAACAAGGTCAACAGACTAAACGCAAACAACAAAGGACTTTGTTTGTAATCAGAGATTATATACATCAGTTTGTCACAAAACATACCTACATGTATACAGGTACGTGTAACGTTTGTTAACTAGCTACAGGTAATTCCTTTTCAAAACATTGTCGAACTTGTTTGAATTGCCAGTCATCTAGCTATAGCTACTGATGTTACAGTTAACGTTAGCTAGCTAGGTAAAAACATTCACTTACCAGCTAGCTAACATTTCCTGGTTTCTAGCTTCTAGCTTCCATGCTTCCACGCTTAGCTATTGTTTGCATAGTCTTCACAAAACTGAGCACGTCACTTAGTTTGATAAGTTACCTGATTGACTGGTCATTCATCCAGGCGTGTGTGATTATGCCTAATCAATAACCCTACAATGGCTCAGTCCACCTGCACTCAAACTATCTGCACTTACATTGCTGCAACTATTTATTATGAATCCTGCTGCCAAGCTACTTTACCTTTAACATTTATACCTGATGTATCAAGTCCATGTGGCATTTTTTTTTTATTTGGTTTGCTAAAGTATGTGTTTATTATTATTTTTTTTATTTGGTTTGCTAAAGTATGTGTTTATTAGAGACCAACCGGACTAGTTTAGCACAAGGCCAGAGTGTCACCATTTGAATACTTAAATAGCTGAGTGGGGTTACGGCTTAGAGGGTGTGAACTATGCTGAATGGGTGTTAACAAAGACCAGCTCTCTGAAAAGTGTGAATCTTTTTTCTCAGAACTAAGTAGAGCAGATTATCACATTTTAAAGCAGCATATATTTCCCATAACTTCATCAAATAGTACTTTTTATATACCATTACAAAGCTCTGAATCTGGACCTTTATAAAATGTAATAAAAATCAAAACTACAATTTTGCGATAAGCAGTTCAGGAATTCTGTCACCTATAGTAACATGCCCTAGCTGTCGTGTGTGAGCTTTCACCAAGTTGCCTGAACTGGATTTGTCTTATCATATAGATATAGACCTTTCTGTTTCTTATAGAGACATTGTTGTCTTTGTATTTTTCACTTTCACACATTTTCATATTATTAAACCATATGAACATGGACATCGTGTTGACGGGTTACTGATGTGAAGGCATTTATCTTGTGGTCAAAATATGCCCAGTAACGCATACGGAGGACAGTACACTTGCATTCCCTAGGTTACATCATGGTGGCAACTATTCCTTGTACCTGCATTTAGCAAGAACTAGTGGCGTCATCTGAGTCAAGATGGAATATAAGCTAAAACCTTAGCAATGTAATGTGTCAGGACACTACTCTGTGTTGGTCTCTGTACTTAAAAATCAACAGAAATCAGGGCGAAATCAACAGAAATCTGTATTGCGATAAGTGGAACCAATTACCTCGATAACAATATCGTTATCAAGTTACTACTTAATATTAATTGCAATAATTTAGTTAGCAGAATGTCTAAACTGAATTGGGACATGGCACTCAGCCTTTTTTAACACAAAGCTATTGCATTTTATAGTGTTAGCGGTAATTGGGTCCACTTATTACGATACTGATTGTTGTAGATATCGCCTTGCTGTAACGTGCACCATAGAGGTAAGAGAAGCCTTTTCGAAATTTGCAGTAGTTCAGTCAGTCTGTTTGGAAAGTTGTATTGTTTACAACGGAGTCAGGAGCGACTTGGTCCAATTTATTCAGGCAAAATAACAGTTGATGAATGTTACATGTTGTTGTTGTTTTTGTCATGATGTTGTAAACTCGTACAAGATATAATTTATTGAAAAACCTTCAATAAGAAGTTAAAGAACAAAAAAGAAGAGATTGAAACTGAAACTGTTGATTTGAATAACATGGTACATGGTATAGAATAATGATCATTAACAGAGATATCAAAACATAATTTGGAACAACCAATTTGAGATTCCCACAGTTCTGTTGTATGTGAGGGAAGAACTAATTCAAGATTCCCAAGAATCTATATGTGAGGGAAATTAAAACCATTATACCCGGTTATACCTTGTTGTATGGGATAAGACAGGTGTGGGTACCTTACTCCCCTTGGTGGGTTGCCATAGAAATTGACGAATCCCTGTGTGCAATGCCAAGGCTGGTCCTGAATAAAGGATACATTTATAGTATAGTAAAATATGTCCGATAAACTATACGTGAGGATACCCAAGAAGCTTTAGGTGAGGGGCTTAAAATCTTTATACTGTTGACAGATGTTTGAATGCCCAGGATTGAATGTGTGTTTGAGTGAGTGAGTGAGTGAGCGAGCGAGAAAAATAATGTGTGTGCGCTCAATAAAGTGAGCACTTGGGATTGTGTGTCTTGTTGAAGAACATACATACCTGACATTGGGGAAATCCATGTGTGAAACCATTGCAAATACACCACTGTACTTGTGTTTTATTTCTGTGATCTGTGTTCTGTTGGAAAACAGTAGCAACAGGCAGATACGAAAGATAGTTATAATTGGAGTATATGGAACATTTTTTTCTAACAGATCTTATTTATATGGATTTTTTTTCTGAGATACTTTAGGCACTCCCCTCCTTGAACTGCCACCTTAACGTGGTGGAGGGGTTTGAGTACCCGGGTGACCCTAGGAGCTATGTTGTCTGGGGCTATATGCCCCTGGTAGGGTCTCCCAAGGCAAACAGGTCCTAGGCGACGGGTCAGACTAAGAGCGGTTCAAAACCCCCTTAATGATGAAAAACATTTTGTGTTCTGTGACGTCGCCCGGTATGGCGTAGCCGGGGCCCCACCCTGGAGCCAGGCCCGGGGTTGGGGCCCGTTCGCGAGCCCCTGGTGGCCGGGCCTTTCCCCATGGGGCCGGGCTCGGGCCGGGCCGGGCTCAGCCCGAACGAGCGACATGGGGCCGCCTTCCCGTGGACTCACCACCCACAGGAGGGACCATAAGGGGCCGGTGCAGAGAGGATCGGGCGGCAGTCGAAAGCGGGAGCCTAGACAACCCGATCCCTGGACACGGAAACTAGCTCTAGGGACGTGGAACGTCACCTCGCTGGCGGGGAAGGAGCCTGAGATCGTGCGTGAGGTTGAGAGGTTCCGACTAGAGGTAGTCGGAATCACCTCTACGCACGGCTTGGGCTCTGGAACCACACTCCTTGAGAGAGGAGGGACTCTTCACCACTCTGGAGTTGCCCATGGTGAGAGGCGGCGGGCTGGTGTGGGTTTGCTTATAGCTCTGCCGCCATGTGTTGGAGTTTACCCTGGTTAACGAGAGGGTCGTTTCCCTGCGCCTACGGGCCGAACGGCAGTGCAGAGTACCCGACCTTCTTGGAGTCTCTGGGAGGGTTGCTGGAAAGTGCTCTCGTTCTACTGGGGGACTTCTACGCCCACGTGGGCAACTACAGTAACACCTGGAGGGGTGTGATTGGGAGGAAGGCCCCCCCGATCTGAACCAGAGCGGTGTTCAGTTATTGGACTTGACCTGCGGCCGTATGTCTTGGACACTCGGGTGAAGAGAGGGGCGGAGCTGTCAACTGATCACCACCTGGTGGTGAGTTGGATCTGATGGCGGGGGAGGAAGCTGGACAGACTCGGCAGGCCCAAGCATACTGTAAGGGTCTGCTGGGAATGTCTGGCTGAGTCTCCTGTCAGAGAGATCTGGAGATATTGAGTCCGAGTGGACCATGTTCTCCACCGCCATTGTCGAAGCGGCCGCTCTGAGTTGTGGCCGTAATTTCTCCGGTGCCTGGTGGTGGACACCGGAAGTAAGGGATGCTGTCAAGCTGAAGAAGGAGTCCTATCAGGCCTGGTTGGCTTGTGGGACTCCTGAGGCAGCTGACGGGTACCGACAGGCCAAGCGGAATGCAGCCCGGGTGGTTGTGGAGGCAAAAACTCAGGCCTGGGAGGAGTTCGGTGAGGCCATGGAGAAGGACTATTGTCTGGCCTTGAAGAGATTCTGGCAAACCATCCGGCGCCTCAGGAGAGGGAAACAGTGCCCTACCAACGCTGTTTACAGTAGAGGTGGGCAGCTGTTGACCTCAACTGGGGATGTCGTCGGGCGGTGGAAGGAGTACTTCGAGGATCTCCTCAATCCCGCCGTCACGTCTTCCATTGAGGAAGCAGAGGATGAGGGCTCAGAGGTGGACTCGTCCATCACCCGGGCTGAAGTCACAGAGGTGGTCAAGAAACTCCTCGGTGGCAAGGCACCGAGGGTAGATGAGATCCGCCCTGAGTACCTCAAGTCTCTGGATGTTGTGGGGCTGTCTTGGCTGACACGCCTGTGCAACATCGCGTGGCATTCGGGGACAGTGCCTCTGGGATGGCAGACCGGGGTGGTGGTCCCTCTTTTTAAGAAGGGGGACCGGAGGGTGTGTTCCAACTATAGGGGGATCACACTTCTCATCCTCCACGGGAAAGTCTATGCCAGGATTCTGGAGAGGAGAATACGGCTGATAGTAGAACCTCGGATTCAGGAGGAACAGTGTGGTTTTTGTCCAGGCCGTGGAACACTGGACCAGCTCTATACCCTCTACAGGGTGATGGAGGGTTCATGGGAGTTTGCCCAACCAATCCACATGTGTTTTGTGGATTTGGAGAAGGCATTCGACTGTGTCCCTCGTGGAATCCTGTGGAGGGTGCTTCGGGAATATGGGGTCCTGGGTCCTTTGCTAAGGGCTGTTAGGTCCCTGTATGACCGAAGCAGGAGCTTGTTCCGCATTGCCGGCAGTAAGTCAGACTTGTTCCCTGTGCATGTTGGACTCCGGCAGGGCTGCCCTTTGTCGCCGGTTCTGTTCGTAATTTTTATGGACAGAATGTCTAGGCGCAGCCAGGGGCCGGAGGGTGTCAGGTTTGGGAACCACACTATTTCGTCTCTGCTCTTTGCGGATTATGTTGTCGTGTTGGCCCCTTCAAGCCAGGACCTTCAGCATGCACTTGGACGGTTTGCAGCCGAGTGTGAAGCGGTGGGGATGAAAATCAGTACCTCCAAATCCGAGGCCATGGTCCTCAGTCGGAAAAGGGTGGCTTGCCCACTTCAGGTTGGTGGAGAGTGCCTGCCTCAAGTGGAGGAGTTTAAGTATCTAGGGGTCTTGTTCACGAGTGAGGGAAGGATGGAACAGGAGATTGACAGACGGATCGGTGCAGCTTCTGCAGTAATGCGGTCGATGTATCGGTCTGTCGTGGTGAAGAAAGAGCTGAGCCGCAAGGCGAAGCTCTCGATTTACCGGTAAATCGACGTTCCTACTCTCACCTATGGTCATGAGCTTTGGGTCATGACCGATAGGACAAGATCCCGGATACAGGCGGCCGAAATGAGCTTTCTCCGCAGGGTGGCTGGGCGATCCCTTAGAGATAGGGTGAGAAGCTCCGTCACCCGGGAGGAGCTCAGAGTAGAGCCGCTGCTCCTCCACATCGAGAGGGGTCAGCTGAGGTGGCCCCGGGGAAGACCTTGGACACGCTGGAGGGACTATGTCTCCCGGCTGGCCTGGGAACGCCTCGGTGTCCCCCCGGAAGAGCTGGAGGAAGTGTCTGGGGAGAGGGAACTCTGGGCATCCCTGTTTAGACTGCTGCCCCCGCGACCCGGCCCCGGATAAGCGGAAGATGATGGATGGATGGACTTTAGGCACTGATACAGCCATAGCAAATTATATGCCATGTATGCTGGCAGTTTTCACCCAAACACAGATCACCTTTATCTTCGTTATTGGGAGCTATTACATAGGAGTTATTATATATTCATTGAAGTTGAGCTTTATACATAAACTTAAATATGTTTTGTTAAATTGGAGGCACGGACAGGGGATTTCCACATGGTAAATGTCAATATTGTGTTCATTCAGCTGACTGTATTAACCCAGTGTAAGAACAGACCAGTAACAAAAATTGATTGAAAAATGTGTTGTTCTGTCCCTGAGCAAGGCAAGATAAATGAGAATATGTCTCAGTCAACTAATCTGATAAAATAAGGGTAACATTTATAATAAAAACTGATTCAGGGAAACTTGGTAATGGAATATACATGTATAAATTATATATTCCTATTTGTGTATGGATTTTCTCATGTAGTGGGATACAATGGGTGGACTGTGCTAAATGACTGAAGAGGATGTGTCTAGCTCTGTGATGAAAATCATGATTTAGGAAAACTGAAGATTCCCCCAATGTTTTGGTCAATGTTGCAACAAAGGCTGTCTAAGCATCGTCTGCCAGCACCCATTCCGACCAAATTGCCACAGGGAGTCTAACTTGAAGATGTTGCAGCCATCCTTTGAGAGCGGTATATCTTTCTGTTTTTCTGTAAATCTTACCACCTCCTCTAATCTCTGCGCTGTCCTAAATGCTTGCTTACTTTACATCTCTCAAAGAGCAGGACACCATTCAATCTCTGTAAGGCTCCACTTAATATCATTACAATTATATTCAGTTAATGTCACTGTGTGGTTTAAACTGTCATGTTTAGGTTTTTTTTATTTACTGAGTATTTCAATATGTGTGAATTAATGGTGCATGTTAAATATAATCATCTATAGTGGTTTTGTTTAGAAATGTATGTATAATTGTGTTCATGAATATGTCTGTTGCTGTCTTTTCTTTCATTGTTGTGCCAGGGTGCAGTGATGCTCAATTGATGCCATGGGATTTTGTAGGATCTATTGTCTTGGTAAAATAAAAAAAATAAAAAATGCTAATGTCTATTTACTATTTCAACTGTATAGATATTGCTTAACTAAAATAAAGCAAAATACTTTAAAATAAGGAAAATGTCATTCCTTGTATCCATGGTAATTTCTCAGAACAAGAATAGACTGATGAGTTTCAGAAGAAATTTGTTTTTTTTCTGGCTATTTTAAGCCTTTAATCAAACCCAGAAACGCTGATGCTGGTGATATGGAACTAGTCTAAAGAGCGCCAGTTTTATTGCTTCTTTAATCAGCACAACAGTTTTCAGCTGTGTTAACATAATCGCAAAAGCGTTTTCCAATGACCAATTAGTCTTTTGAAATGATTTACTTGGATTAGCAAACACAATGTGCCATTGGAACACAGGACTGATGATTGCTGATAATGGGCCTCTGTACACCTATGTACTGTAGGTATTCCATTGAAAATCAGCATTTTCCAGCTACAATAGTACAATAATTTACAACATTAACAATATCTACACTGTATTTCTGATAAATTTGATGTAATTTTAATAGACAAAATCCAATGAGTCATGTTTTCTTTTACATCGTGTAGACAGCTGTGTACGTGTGCACCGTTTACCTGGGGAAATGATGGCACCAGGATGCTCTGTGGTAAGAAGACAAGCCAGTGGAGGGAATGTGATACTCTGGGCAACTTTCTGCTGGGAAACCCTTGGTCCAGGCATGTCCATTTGACAGGGGCCACCTCCATAAACATTGTTGCAGACCAGGTATACCCCTTCATAGTAATGGTATTCCTTGATGGCAGTGGCCTCTTTCAGCACGATAATGCGCCCTGCCACACTGCACACATTGTTCGGGAATGGTTTGAGGAACATGATGAACAGTTCAAATTCCCCAGATCTCAATCCGATTGAGCATCTGTGGGATGTGATAGAGTCCAATCCACGGCAGCTACACCTCGCAACATATAGGACTTGAAGGTGGTCGTAATATCTTGGCTCATCAGTGTACTGTACATATACCTACAGAGAGGGGATGGAATGTGTGAAAGATGTAAATATTCCTGAGGGATCCAGGTTTTGTGCTCCTTACCCCAAGTTACACATCTTTGTGCATTGGCCATGGATATAAGCATTTTTTCAATGGCAGCCATGCTATAAAAATTAAGATGTACAGTTGTTGTTGAGACTGAGTCACTGAGGTGCTGATTCAATGCTATGGCAGTTTTTGAGGCTGTATTTTTAGGACATTTAGCATCCATCCTGTTAGATGTCCATCTATACCTGTCAGTCAGCTGAGATTTTCAACAACTGTTTCTTTTTGCTGATGCAATTTGTCCATATTTGGCATTGGCTGTCATGATTTTTTTGACTATTCCCCTTGACATATTGAATAATTTTATAGTTTTTGTGACTGATCCACATGCAATTTGGGCAACAACTATTTGGCCTCTTTCGAACTTCCTGTTAGTTGCCTTATGTTGCACTTGAATACAGCTACCAAAGCGCTAATTGTCAGACCTCTTTTATAGCTCACTGTGACGACTACGACCTCTGCTGGTTCACCTCCCCCTGCAGCGGGCGGGCCCCGGCGGTCGACGTCACCGGCTTTCTGACACCACCGTCTCATCATGCATTTCACCTGTGTCTCGTTTAGTGCACCTGTTCATCATCACTGTTTCCCCCGGTATATATGTTCCCTCTGCTCCCCCTGTCTTTGTGTGTGATTGTGCTCTGCCACTGTGTTTATGTATGCGTCTATGTAAGACGCTCGTGCTGTGTGTTTTGTTCCATTCCTATATAAAATAACCTTCATCCGCCGCGCCTTCTCCGGTTCCTCCTTGCTTCCTCAACCTCCGCCGTGACAGAATCACACACCTATCAAGAAAAGCAGCAAGGATATGGAGCCCGAAGGAGCTACAGGCGAGGTCGGTGTTGCGGAGGCGGTCAAGGTGCATTCAACAATGCTGGCCAGCCTAGGCGCCGCGATGGACAATGTTCTGAAAGCGGTGCAGCGCCTAGAGCTGAGCCAGCAGCACCCCGCAACACCGGCCGTCTCTCCGCCGGCCCCAGCCTCGCCACCAGCCATGGGGCCGTTGCATCTCCCTTTGCCGAGGGATTACAACGGGGCGGCGGACCGCTGCCAGGGATTCCTATTGCAACTGGACATCGCGCTCCAGGCGATGCACCCTGCGCCGACCGAGGCACAGAAGATCACCTCGCTCGTCTCCTGCCTTTCCGGAAAAGCCCTGGAGTGGGCCACCGCCGTCTGGAACACCGAGCAGCCCACCCAGGGCAGCTACGCCGAGTTCACCCGCCGCTTCCGAGCCGTGTTTGACCACCCGCACGAAGGAAGAGAGGCGGGTGAACGGCTGTTCCACCTTCGGCAGGGGACGAGGTCGGCGCAGGAGTTCGCACTGGAGTTCCGGACCCTGGCAGCGGGATCGGGGTGGAACGAACGGGCTCTGATCGACCACTACCGCTGTAGCCTTCGCGAGGACGTCCGGAGGGAGCTGGCTTGTCGAGACGTGTCCCTCTCCCTCGATCAGCTGGTTGACATGTCCATCCGTCTTGACAACCTGCTGGCTGCCCGAGGACGTCCCGGAAGAGGCCCGTCCGTTCCACCCTATCAACCATACCAACCCGACACCGCCGTCCCCATGGAATTGGGAGCGGCTGCACTGCCGGGCAGACGTCGGGGAGGACAGGTGCGGAGTGCCTCCAGGAGGCAACGAGGCCGTCTTACTGCACCACACCGCACCTCCCTCCCTGAGTCAAGAGGCGACAGGCAGGGCACTTCCGCATCACCCCAGGTAGCACATGCACATTCGCCACTAACCTCTTCCCTCTCTATGTGCACTGTTCCTGTTAGGTTCCCCGGATTTTCGCTGCTTGCCCGGTGTAAGGCGCTGGTAGACTCAGGCGCAGCCGGGAATTTCATGGATAGGTCCTTTGCCCTACGGGCACACATACCCCTCCAGGCCCTCGACACCCCCCTGCCCGTGAGAGCTCTAGACAGCCGGCCGCTAGGGTCAGGGCTGGTCACTAGTTGCACTGTTCCTCTCCTCCTTGTTACCGACAACCGACACAGTGAAACCATTTCATTTCACGTGATCGACTCACCCACGTTCCCCGTCGTTTTAGGTTTCCCCTGTTTGTCCCTACATGACCCTGTCATCTCTTGGTCTAGTCGACGTCTGTCGGGGTGGTCGCGGAAGTGTCAGGGTAGGTGTTTGGGTGTTTCCGTTGGCTCGACCTCGGTGGAGAGTCCAGACAGTGCGCCTGCCGTGCCCATTCCCCCCGAATACAGGGACTTGGCTACGGTTTTCTCCAAGGCCAAGGCTGCTGTGTTGCCACCACACCGGCTGGGGGATTGTGCGATAGACCTCATTGATGGAGCCGCACTCCCGAAGGGTCACGTGTATCCACTGTCCCGCACCGAAACGGAGACTATGAACGCCTACGTTGCGGAAGCGTTGGAACAGGGATACATTAGGCCCTCCAAGTCACAGGTCTCCTCGAGTTTCTTTTTTGTGAAAAAGAAGGACGGTGGTTTGCGCCCGTGCATCGATTACCGGGCGCTGAACAAGATCACCATTCCGTTCCGCTACCCTCTCCCTTTGATCTCTGCGGAGGTGGAGAGGATGCACGGGGCCCGCTTTTTCACTAAATTAGACCTCAGGAGTGCCTATAACCTGGTGCGTATCCGGGAAGGAGACGAGTGGAAAACTGCTTTTAGTACCACGTCTGGCCATTACGAGTATTTAGTGATGCCGTACGGGTTGATGAATGCTCCTTCCGTCTTCCAGTCCTTCGTAAACGACGTATTCCGGGACTTGTTGTGTGAGGGAGTGGTAGTGTATATTGATGACATCCTGATATTCACTGCCACCCGCGCAAAACATGTCTCGTTAGTGCGCAGAGTGCTGGCTCGACTGCTGGAGCATGACCTGTACGTGAAAGCCGAGAAGTGTCTGTTTTTCCAGTCGTCTGTGTCCTTCCTGGGATATCACTTTTCCAGCGCAGGTGTGGCTATGGAGGAGCCTCACGTTGATGCCGTGCGTAATTGGCCGACCCCAACCACGGTTAAGGACGTGCAACGTTTCTTAGGCTTCTCTAACTATTACAGGAGGTTTATCCGGGGCTTTAGCCAGGTCGCGGCTCCGATCACCTCCCTTCTGAAGGGGGGGGCGACCCGGTTGCGGTGGACCGTGGACGCGGAGCGGGCGTTTGTGGAACTGAAACACCGTTTCACCACCGCTCCGGTCCTGGCCCATCCCGACCCGTCGCTCCAGTTCATTGTGGAGGTGGACGCGTCCGATTGTGGGCTCGGTGCCATCCTCTCCCAACGGACGGGGTGTCGTAACACGCTCCGTCCCTGTGCCTTCTTCTCCCAGAAGCTCAGTGCGGCGGAGCGGAACTACGACATAGGTGATCGTGAGCTGCTGGCCGTGGTTCGAGCTCTGTCGGCGTGGAGGCACTGGTTAGAGGGGGCTAAACACCCTTTCCTCGTCTGGACTGACCACCGGAACCTGGAGTACATGCGGGCAGCGAGGAGGCTGACCCCTCGCCAGGCAAGGTGGGCTATGTTCTTCACCCGGTTTGTGTTTACTCTCACCTACAGGCCGGGGAGTAAGAACGTCGGGGCTGACGCGCTGTCCCGCCAGCATGACACGGAGGAGAGGCCGGTGGATGATGCTCCCGTGCTCCCGGAGTCATGCATCGTGGCACCGGTGGTATGGGAACTGGACGCGGACATCGCCGAAGCGCAGCGCGACGAGCCCTCTCCGCCCACATGCCCTGAGGGCCGTACGTATGTGCCGGCGTCTGTCCGCGACCGCCTCATCTACTGGGCGCATACATCTCCCTCCTCCGGTCATCCTGGCATCGGGCCAACAGTGCGCGCCCTGGCCGGTAAGTACTGGTGGCCCACTTTAGCCAAGGACGTGAGGGTATACGTCTCTTCCTGCTCGGTGTGCGCCCAGAGTAAGGCACCCCGGCACCTACCTGTGGGCAAGTTGCACCCCTTGCCCATTCCACAACGACCATGGTCCCACATTTCTGTTGATTTTTTGACGGATCTCCCCCCTTCCCAGGGCCATACCACCATCCTGGTCGTTGTGGATCGGTTCTCGAAGTCCTGCCGCCTCTTGCCTCTGCCCGGCCTTCCTACTGCCCTACAGACCGCGGAGGCCCTGTTTACACACGTCTTCCGGCACTATGGTGTGCCCGAGGACATCGTGTCTGACCGGGGTCCCCAATTCACGTCTAGGGTGTGGAAAGCCTTTATGCAGCACCTGGGGATCTCGGTCAGCCTGACCTCGGGCTACCATCCCCAGTCCAACGGGCAGGTGGAACGGGTAAACCAAGAAGTGGGTAGGTTCCTCCGGTCCTACTGCCAGGACCGGCCGGGGGAGTGGGCAGAGTTTCTGCCGTGGGCAGAATACGCACTGAATTCTCTGCACCACTCCTCCACGGGCGTGACACCTTTCCAGTGCGTCCTGGGCTACCAGCCGGTCCTGGCGCCGTGGACGCCGAGCCAGACCGGTACCCCTGCGGTGGACGACTGGTTCCGGCGGGCAGCGGGCACATGGGAGGCAGTACAATCCCGCCTCCGGCTCGCTGTCCGCCGTCAAAAGACCAATGCAGACCGCCACCGCGGGGAGGCCCCGGTGTATCGGCCGGGCGACCGGGTCTGGCTCTCGTCCAGGGACCTGCCCCTCCGCCTGCCCTGCCGGAAGCTGGCCCCGCGGTTTGTGGGGCCTTTTAAAGTCCTGAGGAGAGTCAACGAGGTAACATATCGGTTACGCCTTCCCCCCGACTACCGTATTAACCCCTCGTTTCATGTGTCTCTCCTCAGGCCGGTGGTGGATGGTCCCCTCCAGGGGTGTGAGGTGCGGGAGGTTCCCCCTCCCCCTCTGGACATCGAGGGGGCCCCGGCGTACTCGGTCCGCTCCATCATCGACTCGAGGCGCCGGGCGGGGGGCCTCCAATACCTCGTGGAGTGGGAGGGGTACGGCCCGGAGGAGCGGAGCTGGGTTCCGGTGAAGGACGTCCTGGCTCCCGTCCTTGTCCGCGAATTCCACCAGCGTCGGCCGGATCGCCCTGCTCCGCGCCCCCCGGGTCGGCCCCGAGGCCGGTGCCGTCGCGCGGCTGGGGCCGCGCGTCAGGGGGGGGGTACTGTGACGACTACGACCTCTGCTGGTTCACCTCCCCCTGCAGCGGGCGGGCCCCGGCGGTCGACGTCACCGGCTTTCTGACACCACCGTCTCATCATGCATTTCACCTGTGTCTCGTTTAGTGCACCTGTTCATCATCACTGTTTCCCCCGGTATATATGTTCCCTCTGCTCCCCCTGTCTTTGTGTGTGATTGTGCTCTGCCACTGTGTTTATGTATGCGTCTATGTAAGACGCTCGTGCTGTGTGTTTTGTTCCATTCCTATATAAAATAACCTTCATCCGCCGCGCCTTCTCCGGTTCCTCCTTGCTTCCTCAACCTCCGCCGTGACACTCACACTTCTGTTTACATGGCAATCAACCTGTGACCTCTTAATCTGCGTTTGTAATTGACTGAAAAGTAACTTTTCCATGTGGTGTTTCTGTTATTTTGTCCACCCCTGCTTATATAGTCTTGGAGTGATTTGGTAACTGTCCCCAACCAATGAAATCAGAAGGGGACAGTGTAAAGGATTCGGTCTGTTTGTTCGTTTACAAGTGTCACCGATAATTTATCTGGCCCTACCATATATACTTTGACAAAACTGGTGTGAATGATGTATCTTACTGTTGAGAAATGGCATTTTCAAAATTGCATTTATTGGTACACTGAGACCCGAAAAGCCCATTGCTGATCCTGTTGCATCTTTTCAGTGTTGGGAACCCATGCGCCAAGACAAACAATATTTAGATTTGATTCCTCAAGAGGATTTTAGCTGGATAGTGAACATTTTATGGAGATTTTTATGTTGTATTTTTTAAAAATAACTTATTTTAAGTCGTTTTATTATATTGAGTTCCTAAGGCTCATAGTATTACAACTAGGTGGCATTGTACGGCAAAACACAATTAACCCTTGGCCTCTGACATCTACATCCTAAGGTACGAGAACACTGTTGAGGAGCATTCACCTGGTATTATGTAATATTAAGAATAGTTTCATTTAAACAAACACAATCAATGCTTCCTAACATTTTATGGTATTGGAAGAATGTACTTTTTGAAAATATACCCAGTACGCACAAACAAAGGTGGTATTATGTTGGAAGTAGTTCCTATAATTTATCAATAATATTATATAATATGTTACAAAAGATGCAATGAAAGTGATGGCCTTAAAAGTCCTGTTAGTTTTTCTTTAAGAAGCCCTCCTGTTCTCCACTCATTACCTGTATTAACTGCACATGTTTGAACTTGTTACCTGTATAAAAGACACCTGTCCACACACTCCATCAAACAGACTCAAACCTCTCCACAATGGCCAAGACCAGAGAGCTGTGTAAGGACATCAGGGATAAAATTGTAGACCTGCACAAGGCTGGGATGGGCTACAGGACAATAGGCAAGCAGCTTGGTGAGAAGGCAACAACAGTTGGCGCAATTATTGGAAAATGGAAGAAGTTCAAGATGACGGCTCCATGCAAGATCTCACCTCATGGGGCATCAATGATCATGAGGAAGGTGAGGGATCAGCCCAGAACTACACGGTAGGACCTGGTCAATGACCTGAAGAGAGCTGGGACCACAGTCTCAAAGAAAACCATTAGTAACACACTATGCCGTCATGGATTAAAATCCTGCAGCGCACGCAAGGTCCCCCTGCTCAAGCCAGCACATGTCCAGGCCCGTCTGAAGTTTGCCAATGACCATCTGGATGATCCAGAGGAGGAATGGGAGAAGGTCATGTGGTCTGATGAGACAAAAATAGAGCTTTTTGGTCTAAACTCCACTCACCGTGTTTGGAGGAAGAAGAAGGATGAGTACAACCCCAAGAACACCATCCCAACTGTGAAGCATGGAGGTGGAAACATCATTCTTTGGGGATGCTTTTCTGCAAAGGGGACGGGACGACTGCACCGTATTGAGGGGAGTATGGATGTAATTGCAAACAAAGGTTTCTGTACCAAATATTAAGTTCTGCTTTTCTGATGTATCAAATAGTTATGTCATGCAATAAAATGCAAATTAATTACTTAAAAATCATGCAATGAGATTTTCTGGATTTTTGTTTTAGATTCCGTCACTCACAGTTGAATAGTACCTATGATAAAAATTACAGACTTCTACATGCTTTGTAAGTAGGAAAACCTGCAAAATCGGCAGTGTATCAAATACTTGTTCTCCCCACTGTATGTAAAAACTGAGAAATGTAAGTAAGGCGGCAATTCTAAGTGTGCAGTGAAGGCAAATTGAATGTACAACTGCATGTGCAACTGAAATGCAGAGACAGCAGCAGTGTGTTTCCTGAGGTAGACACGTACCTGTAACAACAGAAAACGTCCATTATCAGACTTCCAGTCCAGTAATACAAAGAGTAGTGCAACAAGGTCCCTGGGAGACAGGGGTGGGGTATGGCACTGAGGTTAGTGATGGATAGAGTTCACCAGTGTTAAAGTAGATGGAAAAAATTTGTTCCTGAGCCTGCTGGTGCAGGAACGTAGAGACCTGTGCTGCTGGCCTGATGGTAGGAGGGCAAACAATTTAGCATGTTTGTGAAGGGTCCCAGGTGAAGCGCATGCCCTGTGCAGCTATATCGCTCACGCTGGAGGTCTACATTGACCGCGTGCTGGGCACCAGTGACAGTCTATACTTGGTAACTGGTTTGAATTCTAAGAGAAAGGCATGCATATTTACCTGGTTGCCTGGGTGATATTCTTGGTACTCAACAGGGAGCAAATGGACATTGTGCCTCAGGGCTCCAATAACTCAAAACATATTCAATGTAAACACAATCTCGCACAAACATTTTATTGTAAAACAATATTTAGTATGAAATGATTTACTAACCTTAAATGTCATCATGTTTTTAGTTAAATCCCTGTCTAATACATTTTTTATATATCATTGAATTGATAAGGTCTTTATGCCCCTGTAACACTGACTGTTAGCTATCACAACACCTCATAGCACAATAAAGGGTTTCTATACATTCCTAATACATTTCAGTATATGAAATCATATGGCTCATTCCAATGAAACATTTTGGAATACTGATCAGGGTCAGCAATGGAAGTGAGCACAGCTCTTGGTTACCATTACAGTGAATTATAATTAGCTTCATGGAAATAAGCAGAGTTGGATTTTAGGAGTCGCTAATGATCAGATTAATAAATTCAAGCAAGGGATCCATCTAGCAGGGTTGGAGACCTAGGGATTGGTGGCATGAAAGTAGATTCTGTCTTGTTTGTGCAGAAAGGTGATTTTTTGTGGGCTAACTTAGCTTAATGTAATGCAAGCAAAACATGCTTATACAATACTTCAGCTAATTCCAGCAGACCCAAAATATCCTCCTACCCACAGGCAAATACTGTTCATACACTAAGTAGGCCAACACTGGGCTGACAACATGGCACATGAAATTGGCCAATGTTGATTTTTCAGGGTTATATTTCTAGAATTGATTTGGGAGTTCAATTTGTTTCAAATCGTTTTATTGTTGTAGACACAAAAACTGACACGGAAACATGCAGAAAGAAGAGACATTTTGGACTAAAACTAAGTTAAGGGGAACAGGAAAATAATGGTATTTTTACTTTCAGAAGAGTGAATATACATTAGTTCATTCCAAAGTAGAGTAATATGAATTTGTATGAACTTGTTAACTGAAGAGTGGAAAACACTAACTACTTAACTACAGAATATAATGAAATATTAGCTAGTTAACACCAATGTATAGTGAGAACTTTAATATATAATTCCTGGTGTACTTTAAACAGTAAGTGCACATATTATATCCTGTATAAGGTTACAAAAACACTGTCTAAAATGGTATCTGAGATTAGATGTATAATTAGAGTTTGTACTACATTACAACATATTGGGCATGTATTTTAAATAATTTATTTGGGTGGGGCCATGTTGGTACCTGCTGTGTCGTGTTAAAAACTTGCACTGTATCATGTACTACTTCTAAACACAACCAGTAATTATGTTTGCAGCATTTCTGCTGGCTACCAATTCACATTGTCTCCACAGTGAATTGTCGTTTGGTTATTGTCATTAGGCTTACAAGACTTGTTGCCTGCCCTGTATTTATCTGTCACCTGATGTATGTGAACAATTTGAAATGTTGTCTTTTTTCCATATGTTTTTTTGCATACTTCTGGAGTAAGGCATGAGGCCATGTGGTATACCAATTCACTTTATTGATTGATTAAATTATGGTTTAGCCATCCAAGCACAATGATTTTTTGAATGAGGTGACAATATAGAATGTTCCATTTGTAGATCAGTGATTTTAGCTGCCTAGCTGATTACAGAGTAGGGAGTATGTCTCTGCTGATACCACGTATATCTTGGAATTTAAACTTAGATAAGCAAACCGTGCCAGACCATCTTTGAAGAGGGGACAGACGTTTTTCACTCATCAGCCAAAGGCTTGTAGATAACAGTAAACATACTGACAAATATTTTTGCGATTCAATTAAAGCCGGGCCTTGCAACCCAAAAATTGGTATTTGCCAGAATGGCCAGATTGCCAATCCGCCCATGTCCGGCCTGTTTCTGGCATGGATTAAATTAATATAATATAAATAATAATAGTGATGTAAGAGTGGATTGATACTCTATCCTGAAAACTTGAAACAAAATCATCCAAATTGGTCCCCAACAAAAATCCTACAATATCAGCATCAACCATTGGCCCTGGGACTCAAATGGACATGGTTTGGTTGATCCGTTCACATTCTGTGAGATTCGATATGCAATTTTAAAGATACGTATGTCACTGGGAGCATTATTATGTGTTTCCATCAAATCTGAAAATAATGACAACTCACTTGCAATTACATAATCCACTTCCAACCACAGCATGAGATATGAAAATGAATATATTATTGCCCTGTTCATATTGCTAAATCTATGCAACTTTAAGTGACACTTTTGTTACCAGGTGAATGAGTATAATCCCATCCTTTGTGAGGGTAATGACAATTAATTCTCTAATTATTGCTTTCACATCATCTCAGTCATAATGGTTCCACTATTGTCAAGCAATGACTGAGGAATGAGTTTGCTCATAATATCTTGAGGTAATTCATTTACATGACCAGGGTTGGGGAGTAATAGATAAGTAATTACAAGTAATTTGTTTCTCCTCAACCCTGGTCCCTGGACTTTTTTTTTACAAAGAAAATTCCAGCGAAAGGTATTATTACTTCTCGGATTACATTTAGATTAAAAAAGGAATAAGTGCGCTAAATAGTTATGACTCATTGCATATTAGATATTTTATTGTATTGTCTTAAAAACATTGTTATTCACACCCAAAAGTTGCGAAGGTTACCACGCATAACCAGATAAGTGAGATTAGTGACCGAAGCACTTGTTTAATTACTTCGGGTTCTGGCTGGTAAAAAACTGAGTATGCCTACATTAATATTAGACTATTCATAGGAAATGTGGTTTAAAAATCTACTACTTGAAACCATAATAGGGTATACCTGGTATTTTATATTTTCCTATTTCAGATAAGACTTGTTGAGGGGAGTAAGCTGGGCTACTATTTTACTAATTTTGAGGCTTCATTACTGTTCTTCTGGCAGCAAGATATTATGCTAGCAGTGCTTACTCAGATTTTATTTTTCAAAATAAAAGCCATTATTGAAATATACAATGAGGGAAAAAAATATTTGATCCCCTGCTGATTTTGTACGTTTGCCCACTGACAAAGAAATGACCAGTCTATCATTTTGATGGTAGGTTTATTTGAACAATGAGAGACAGAATAACAACAAAATAATTTTGCATGTCAAAAATGGTATAAATTGATTTGCATTTTAATGAGTAAAATAAGTATTCGACCCCTCTGCAAAAGATGACTTGGTGGCAAAACCCATGTTGGCAATCACAGAGGTCAGATGTTTCTTGTAGTTGGCCACCAGGTTTGCACACATCTCAGGAAGGATTTTGTCCCACTCCTCTGATGTTTGGCAACTTGAACCTTCAGCTCCCTCCACAGATTTTCTATGGGATTAAGGTGTGGAGACTGGCTAGGCCACTCCAGGACCTTAATGTGCTTCATCTTGAGCCACTCATTTGTTGCCTTGGCCTTGTGTTTTGGGTCATTGTCATGCTGGATTACCCATCCACTACCCATTTTCATAGTCTAGTCTTTGCTTCGTGGTCCAGTTCTGATGCTAACGTGCCCATTGTAGGCGGTTTCGGCAGAGGACAGGTCAGCATGGGCATTCTGACTGGTCTACAGCTACGCAGCCCCATACGGAACAAACTGTAATGCACGGTGTGTTCTGACTCCTTTCTATCAGTACCAGCATTCACTTTTTCAGCAGTTTGAGTTAAAGTAGCTCGTCTGGATCAGACCACACGGGCCAGCCTTAACTCCCCACACGCATCAGTGAGGCTTGGCCGCCCATGACCCTTTTCATTCCTCTGACCACTTTTGATAGGTACTGACCACCGCAGACCGGGAACACCCCACAAGGGCTGCAGTTTTGGAAATGCTCTGACCCAGTCGTCTAGCCATCACATTTTGGCTCTTGTCAAAGTCTCTCAGATCCTTACGCTTGCCATTTTTCCTGCTTCTAATATATCAACTTTGAGGACAGAATGTTCACTTGCTGACTAATATATCCCACCCACTGACAGGTGCAATGATAATGAAATTATCAGTGTTATTCACTTCACCTGTCAGTGGTCATAATGTTATGCTGATCAGTGTGAACTGGTCCAAATAAATGTTTTCACTTAGTCCTTTTAGGGTACTGCTTGTATAAAGGCACATTTATATATAACGTATTTCTCTTTCTATTTAATAAATTATCTGAGTCTAAAATACAACAAAATGGGCAGAAGGTGAAGAGGTTTGAATACTTTTCACAAACACAGTACATAACCAATAAGCTAAAACATAAAATCCTAATATGCCCAGGTATGTGAACTCTGAAGTTTACTGAGCCAGTGTTGTTCAATTGGCTATATTCCTATTTGTCTTATAATGTTTATTAATATGAAAGTAATCCAAAAGGAATCAGATTATGTTACTGAGTTTGAGTAATCCTACAGTTACATTACTGTAATGGATTACTTTTAAAAAGCTACCCAACCCTGTATAGGGCATTAAGTCATTTCCATTTAATTTAGTGGGTTATAACAGCATCCCTTAATCACACCCAAATTAACATTTTAACATGCATTGAGAGATGTTTACTAAATCGTATTATGTACATCTCAGTTGACCTTTACTGACCTTTGTGAATCATGAATGTCAACTGGGGCTTGACAAAACAAAGGTAAAAGACATTCTTTTCCCTCCACTTTAAAAGGCATTCCCATCACCAGTGCTCTCCCTCTTCTAATTGTGACCCTTGTCTAGTTGGCTGACAGGCGGGATCTCGGGCTGAATTATTTACAGCTGCTGGCATTCTCAGATCAAGACAGAAAAATATGGTTGGGAACACAGGAATGTTGAAACATGAGCCATTGGTGTCTGAAGCGCCACTTGTGTCATTACTTTGCACCTAAACTACTGTGGCTGAGCTAAGACAACAGCCAGCCATAGAGCTCCATGCAAATTCAGCAAAAAAAAAACTGAAAACTCTGGGCCCTCTTCTCAATGCATGAGAAGTCATTGTTTCTGGGCTCTGGGTGTTTGCCTCCGCATACAAATCAGCGAGTGACACAAATAATAGCCCTATTTCGGTGGAGAAAGCCAGTCGGCTGCTATCTTTCAGGAAGGCTGAGTTTAAGCTTCCTTTTAGCGTTGCTGACTGTATCCTGATCTGCAAATGTTGGCACAGCTTCCGATCAGCCTGTGTGCTGAACATGCATATATGCCACATCAGCCTACACAAGCACACCTACTTCATCTGTTATCTTTACCTACTCCTTGCACAAGGTATTTTCATCAAAATATATCATTTATGGCTGCGGAAGCATAGCTATTCCTTTAGCACAGATGCAATGACTAAGAGTATGTTGATTATGTAGTGTCAAGGGGCTGTCACTGAGTGCATTAATGCAGTTTTACCACTATTGATGTTATATTTTTTTTGTAGCTCAGGAAGATCCAAGCAGAAAACTATATGTTTAAATAAACTTAAATGGGGCAATCTACCAAAAGTCTACACACATACAAAATAGGGTAAAAATGTTGTGGCCCAATTTTAAATGCATTTGGAGTATACGTATTGCTAATACCACTAATATGAAGTTGATATTAAGTGTTACCAGTATAGATTATTTACATCAAGCAGAATTCCCAGCTTGGTTGGGACATACAATATGTCTCATCCAATCAGGAGATTGGTGAGAGGTGGACATACAGCAGCCATTTTATTTATTTGTTTAAGGACAGAAAGAGAAAGAGAGAGTTTAGGAGGTAACCACAGATGAATTAGGTCAGACTAGGTCAGAGCATCAAAACAACTGCATACAACTGCTGACTAATCTACAAATCATCTTCCATCATATATAACACCTCATTATAATTTGTAGATCAGTCAGTCACAATTTACCGATGTTACAGTATGGATTTGTTACTCTCAAACATGGCCAATGGGCAGATTAAATTATGCTAAGCTGCGAGGCACCAGTCTATGACCCATTGCACAACTGGGCAAAAGTGGTGAGAGAAAAATCTCCCTTTAAACTTTGTAGATTGGTTATGTTGTGAAGAATGCGTAATCTTCCTGAAACATACTCTCTTCTCCCAAAATGTTTATGTCTGACTGGTATTCATTAGGCAGACAGGTAAAGCATTAATCAAAACCTGAGGCTTTTGAATGTGAAAACACTGAATTAGACTCATTACTATTTCACTTTCTGCATGACATTACTTTTGATTTGAGATGAACAGGGCACTTGGCTCAAAACTATAATGCTGCCCGGTTCCAAAAAGGCACTACACTTTCACCTGTTGCAAAAAACACCTACTTAGGAACGAATCACAATTCACTCATTATCATGCATTGTCATACCTCCAAAACAGTTCACACATCATTTAGAAGTCTGGAAAAAATAATATTTGCTAAAAACATTTGAATGATCTACTGGCTTACTGCAGCAACATTTTCATTGGAGATTTCATTGTAATAACAATTTCTAGCTCGGTGTGCTGTGTGATAAGCTCCGCCCATGCAAAGGCATGTTGATTAGTTAAACATTTTGAACATTTTGTGAGACATTAACGATGTACACAAAGTCTCCACGTGTTTTTGGATATCTTTGGCCATGGGCTTAACCAGGGCTGCATTCAGTAGCAAAACGTTGCAAATTCTATGAATAGATTCCACACTACATGTCTACGGGGCATGTTTGTTCTAAAAAGCATTCCTAAACTTCAATTTTCCAAAACATTGCAACCTGCTGAAAGTTGCGACTGGCAGGCTGGTCTTAAATAAGGATTAGCAGGGAGATTGCTACAAAGTACAGATTTGACTTCTCAAAATATGTAAAATATTGAGATGTGTCTTTTGTTCACACCCATCTGCCCTATCATGAGCTAGAATTGTCCCATGTCTTGTTTGTCAGCCTCCAGTCATTGTGGACATTTATTTGCCTGCAATGTTGAAATACCTGTCTCGTTCCTTGTTTAGTTGTGTAACCAGTTCATTGTGTCTATATGTTCTGGAAAGAATAATAGTAAAATGTAAATAGTAAATGGTGCAATACTAAACAACCAGTTTATAAAAGTGAAGGAGTCAGGTTGTGGGTTGGCATGCTGTGAGCATGGCCACTGTGCATTAAACAAATGTATCTTAAGTCTATTCATGAACAGTTTGTAGAAAATATGTAATTCAGAAATTGTTCACAAATGTGTTCTCAAAACGTTCTCAGCTAATGTCCTGTAATTGTACATCATTTGCCAAGGGCTGGAGGAAGTGTAGCCTTTTGTTAAGCTAATTAAAGTAATTGTTATTAAGAATGACTAACAAAGGGGGGCCCCTGGAGGTCAGGACACTTAAGTATGTGCACTGAAGGCCCTGTTGGCATTAGACCATAACTAGAACTATTACATGTTTAAATAGCTTGACTAAATATCAATCTAAAAAACTGTGCTATATATTTGCACCTGTTGTGTTCTAATACATTCTGGAATTAGTTAAGACCCTGTCTGGATTTCCTTTTTAAAAAATAATATATTTCAAGGGGTTTGCTGGTTGGGTCCCACAAGTTGGCATCAGTTCTCTATATAAAAATGGAATGAATAATTACTTGTTATGTGCTTTGTTGACAACAGGTGTCACTAATAGTGAAATTCGTAATTCATTAGGCTTATACTCTCTATGGCGGTCAAGAAATTGAGGTGCTGAGAACAATTCTAATCTGAGCAATTACACTGGCCCTACTGTACATAATAAGTCCAGGTCACACAGAAAAATACATATGAGCAACCAAACTAATTTTACTGTAGCCTGCAGCTGGGTCCTATATTTGTGTGACAACATACTAAATGGCATGCAGAAGAATATTCTCACCCCATTTTATGTTTTTCCTGTGTTCAACAGGAACTATTCCTCTTATAACATATCTAATGTGTCTAATGATTGCTCTGCTGTGGACTCTTGGAAACTGAAGCAACCTTTCCCCATAGTCTCTATCTTGCTTCATTTGATAACATCCAGTTGCAGCTTTAAGTGTTATGATGTACTTTTTACACCTTTTAAGTTTAAGTTTGTCATCCTTGTTTAGGGCTTACAATTAACAGCTGAAAACTAGGCCTGATAAATTCAAAACGATTGTGTTTATATGAAGTATATGTATAATTGCTTCCTTATTTAAAGTCTTCAGTTAGTTTTTTCTGTTTTTCAAGCTGCTGGAGTCATGCTGATAGTAAACCAACCTCACATATCCTGTTGTTTGTCAGTTTGTGAGTCATGTTGTTGTACAATGTGTTATTTGTGCTGGGCTAATTTCTGCAATTTCTAGCATTGGACATTGTATGAGTTGTTGAGTTCATGGCCCTGTTGCAGTCAAGATTGGCCACTAAATTCATAAAAAATTAAATGCATTACATGAACATATGCATTAAATGAACATATAGGTTTTCAGCATGGATTACAGTATGGCATACTGTTGTTTTAGTGCATTATCTCTTCTCTTCTATCTTTTGCTCTGTTAAATAAAGCATACACATTTCCCAAAATATAATGTGAAAGGTTCAGTGTAGTGACTGCCTTTTTTATGCAAGATTGGAGGAAAATTTGTCAAGCTGCAATTTTTGTTATGCAAAAGTGAAATGTTAATGTGTACCAATAAGGGCACAGATATAAATGTCCAACAGGCAAATATGAAAAATAAATAGAACAAAAAGGAATGCCACTGAACTGAGTATGTAAACACTGCTATACTATCCAAAAGAAAAATCTCAAGAACTGCCAAACACTGGCCCAGGGGGCTGAGAACCAAATAAGTACCTTTGATCTAATTGTCACAGAAAGGCTGCATTGCCATGATTGGAGCCGGTCCTTTGACACGAAAACATAATGACTGAAGAGCTTAAAAACATTTAGACACTCATTGTCATTTTGTGATAACCGGCCATACAAGTGAGGGACATGTGGTCAGGCAGAGCCTACAACCCTGCAGGTAGTACCTTAGATAATCAAGGGCCAAGCTGAGGGCTAGGGCTTCTTTCTCCATGGTAGCATAATGGCATTACCGGTTGCTGAGCTTTCTGCTGATTCTGACAATCACAAAGGGGTCTGAGGGTGGTAGACACTGGCACGTACAAGCTTCACTGAACTGAGTAGTTCTATATGTTGGGGCATAAAAAGTGTAACTTGATCTGTAAGGATAGTGCCAGGTTGGCCCTAGCTTGAAAACATAAAGAATTGCTTCTTTGCCATACTCTTGGATGACATATTCTTTAGAGGTAAGGCTTCTGGGTTATTCTGGGTGTGTGTGTGTAGTAGTTCAAATTGAACTTTTTCAGTGTTTATTTCCTGTGGGTCAAATATTCAATGTTGACAGAAAGTCTTTGGAATGAGCTACAGTCACACCATATACAAAAATGCTGGGAATTTCAGCTTGTGGAGCTGGATGGATTTAGATTTATTGCATTATGTCATAATGATGTCATAAGGTTGAGTTGATTATGAAAAACCAATGACTGTGCTGCCAGATTACAGGGAACACTCTATAGACCATCCTATTAGCCAATCCTTTGTAAAGAAAAAACCTTCTCAAAAGTATACAGTATAAAAATATATTATCCCTTTTTACAATATTTCTATTCATTGCAATTTAATGCATTTTGCCAGATTATCATTCTAATTGAGAATAAGTTGATTTGTTTGATAAAATAAATATAAATTCAAAAAGTATTATTAAGTAAATATTAAAAGTGTTTGGTTGAGTCTAGAGATGCAAAGTACTTAGCTAATAATAGTTTACAGGCCTTCTCACGTATGGTGCTATGGATACAGCTGTAGAGGACTCAACATAATGGCTAGTATTGAATGATCATGGCATTAATGTTAGTATGATTTAATCATACAGGCTTGGGCAGTGGCATTTACTGTAGTCTATATGCCATTTCAATTCAGTCATCTTCATTTGAAACATTGCTTGATTGTAGTAATTGCAAAGAATACAAAGTTTCCAAGTACAACTTCAGTAATTATCGCTTTGGGAAACAGCCTGGATATTTCACAAATCTGTTACCTAGGTTCTAACGATGAGCTTAAAATGCTTTTGGGAAAACATGGCCCAGAGTATATAAAAATAATTCCCAGCTCTGCTACATCCTAAATGCTGCCCATGTAGATTTATGGTACTGGATCAAGGGCCTATTGGTACCCCCTCCAAATTCTTGTACACAGTATTGATCTGTCCCTTACATGGTTGTTATGGTGGATACGGATGCTAATGACGGGTGATAAAGTAAGTTGGAGTCTCATACAAAAACCACTACATCTCATCCCTGCATCCATTTAAAGACCGGGGCCTGTCGTAATGCTTAAGTAGCTGGGAGTAGGGCTCCATGCAAACTGGGTGTCCCACTTTTATAGACCAGAATAAATATCAAGACTCCCCTTTTATAGGCCCCATTGTAGGTGTGACAATGAAAAGTGTCTTAGCGGCAAAGGGAAACAAATATAAGTGTGCAATTGTGGGGTCTTTTGTCGACTCTTATGAGTGTGTGCGAAACATAGTGGCTGCTGTGACTAAAGCCCTAAATATGCATCCAAGGACAGTACAGTTGTGGGGGAAATCATTGGCCTTTGTTTGTTTACCTTCTCCCAGGGGAATTGCTGGGAAATTACCAGAGAAAACAAACAGTCAATTGCTGGGGGAGGTTTTGTTCCTTGTAACTTTTCATATTTAGATTAATAAAACATCCTCAATTACGCTGCTGTAATATCTGCTCAGTCTCTCTTTCATTGTAAGATAATCCAAATAATTGATGTTCTTCTATCAATGAACCTGTACGATCAGATCATTTAACGAAATAGGTCACCAACAAATTGGAAGTCATCACTGCAAGTCTTTTATCAGGTTTGGGAAAGTCTAAGGTTGAGACATGTCCTCCAGTTCACATTGATTCAACATTAAATAAAAAAACAAACCAACAGCAACATGCCCAACACAGATTTTTGAGAATTGCTGAGCAAATACACAAAAAAATGCAAGCACATTCCTCTAACCAATTTCCCAGTCATTTAATTTCAAAGTAGCACTTGAGCATAGCCCACTCGCTTTCTAGAAAAGCTAGAGTGACTTGGCATTATTTTGAAAGGCTGCTATCTGGTGAGGCAAACATGAGTGGACACACTGACTGTTAATCATCAGGAATCCATCAATGAGAATTCCCAGTCAAGCTGTAATAAAAGTCCCTGAAGTATATAGAGATAGGAGAAACATGCTAGCAGACAGATGGAGAGGGAACAACTGATAGATATGTCAACACAGAGACTGTACCTCAGTTTTTCTTGTACAGTACAAAACTAGACTTTTTGTTTGTTCCCCGAGTTTAAAGTGGAAATCCCTACTGTCCCAAACTTTTATTATTTATTACAAACAAACACACTCTTTCCACCACCACAGATTGTGGTTATGCTTTCGCACTTCCAGCAAGAGTTTGGGCAGGAGGCAAGCTCGTTTGCATTCATTTGCATGTAATTAGCACATCAAACCTACAGACTTGAAAGGGACCCCTTGTCAAGAAGCGGCTCATAATATTAATCCTTCTCTCTCTGTGTCTCCTGTGCTCTATCGACATTTTTCATTAAAGATGCATTCTACACATTTTTTACATTATCAGCCAGTTGTTCTGAAAGTAGCTCTAGAGAGCCTAATCAGATCCCTGAAAATTCCATACTACATCACTATAAGCAACTAATGCTGCATTCCAAATGAGAATTAGGAATTTAAAGCTACAGAGATAGATAGAGGGCTGGATGGATAAAACCATTTCTGGCTCCAGCATTTGAAGTAGCAGGTGTGATCTGTACCACGTGTATGACTGGTTAAAAAATATTAAATATTTATGTATGTACCAATCTAGAAAAAATTAAGAGACCACTGCAAAATTATCAGTCTCTCTGGTTTTACTATTCATGGGTATGTTTTTGAGTAAAATGCTTTTTTTGTTTTATTCTATAAACTACTGACAACGTTACTTCCAGATTCCAAATAAAAATATCGTAATTTGGAGTATTTATTTGTAGAAAACAACAACTGGTAAAACATTGCTTTCAGACCTCAAATAATGCAAAGAAAACCAATTAATATTATTTTTTCAACAACAAAATACTAATGTTTTAACTTAGGAAGAGAAATCAATATTTGGTGGAAAAACCCTGATTTTTAATCACAGCTTTCATGCGTCTTGGCAGGCTCTCCACCAGTCTGTCACATTGCTGTTGGGTGACTTTATGCCACTCCTGGCACAACATTTTAAGTAGCTTGGCTTTGTTTGATGGCTTGTGACCATCCATCTTCCTTTTGATCAAATTCCATGACAAGGTCTTGATTTGGTGGTCCTCCATCCACACCTTGATTGACCTGGCTGTGTGGCATGGAGAACTGTCAAATGTGCCCAATTCCAGCCTTGCATCCTCAGATCATCATCGATCCTCCATTAAATTTCAGGTGTTGGGCAAAGCTGAAAATTTGACTCGTCAGAGAAGATGACCTTACTCCAGTCCTCTACGGTCCATTCCTTATGGTCTTTGCAAACTTCAGCCTGGTTCCTCATTGCTTCTCATTGATGAAGGGCTTTTTTCTAGCTTTGCGCAACTTCATCCCTGTCCCTAGGACCCTGCTTCTAACCGTCCTCCCCGTGCACTTCACCCCAGCTGCTGTTTGCCATTCTTTTTGAAGGTCACTTGATTTCATCATATGGTTGTTGAATGATATTTGAATGAGTTGGTCATCTCGGTCAGTGGACAGTTGTTTTCGCACTCTGCCAGTCTGTAACTCTGTTGTCCCCAATGTCTATTATTTGACCTAGATTTTATGAACCGCTGTCATTGAAACTTTCAGGATGGAAGCACCCTGACACTCACTGTATCCCTCTGCCAGTAAAGCCAGAATTTAACCCCTTCTTTTCCTCACTCAAAGTTTTTCTTTTCAACTGTTTTGTCATGCTGAATATTTATTTCTTTATTTAAATTACCTTTGAGTTAATACTTGCAGTGTTTTTGCCATCCAGCTAGTTGTATCGCAAGAAGATAGTGATGACCACAAGTGGTTTTTATACTTTGCCTCATTAAATTAGATTTGGTTCAGGTAATCGCCTAAAAAGTACCTCAATAAGTAAAATGAGGTGTTGTAATTTAACAGATACTAGAATGGAATGGCTGCCATACACGTAGAGATGCTGATTTAAGAAAAAATGGAGTGGTCTGTTCTTTTCTACAAATAAATACTCTAAATGACAATATTTTCATTTGAATTTTGAGAGTAATATTGTCAGTCATTTATAGAATAAAACAAAACTGTTCATTTTACTCAAACACATACCTATGAATAGTAAAACCAGAGGAACTGATCATTTTGCAGTGGTCTCTTAATTCTTTCCAGATCTGTGTATGTTTCAACTAAGACAAACACCATTCCATCCGAGTTCCATCCCCGCATTTCATGCAAACATAAGATTAAAATTGGGACGTTTGGCTCAGAGGTGTTTCAAATTAATCAGGTGTTTCTGGTTGCATTGATTGTTCACATGTAGTGGTTGGAAAGTTATACCACTAGAAGGTTACCGGGGGACGGCTAGGGAAATGAGTGCAAGGGAACGTAACCTCAGTGGTAAATAAAATATAAATGTTTAAATTAACTGACTCCATACTGTTTGTAAACATACGCAATCATGAATGACCATGATATGCTTTAAGTTCTTAGAAAATGTAGCTAATCTTTCGTCACAAACCAAACATTTAAAAGATCATATGTTTCACGACCTACATTATCCTCAGTGCTCCTCATCAGTCAAATCCAGAAGACAAGGGATGGTGTAGCAAACCAGAACTCAGAGATGATCAGTCTGGTCACTTCTATTTACGTATGTGTATGTGCCTGTATCAGTTATCATAAGCGCCCATAAGCTGTAGGTCGTTTAACACAAACCATATAGTAAAAAGGCATATGTTCATGGGTCTAACAGAAAGTTAATTATGCCCAACGACTCAGGGAAGACTAGAATGTAATATGTTCCTGGGCCTAACCAAACTGCTTAGACAATTCCAGGACTCAGGGACACCAAGTTTGGTCGCTTAGAATTACTTATGTGTGTGTAATTACCAGTTGCCCTACGACCTTGAGTATGGAGATGAACGAGGAATGCTGTAGAAATCTATATTCCAAAGTATTATAATTTATTCCAATCAAGTAATAAAGTTACAATACAAAATATAGTTACATACCAACACGATTGAACGTCCTCCCTAATAACAGTCTACCAATTATATCTTAATTATTAAGACACTATAGCATGAAGGTATGCTAGGAGCTTCTGTTAAAGATAGACTCCTTATTATGACTACAACACAATGTGTTGGGAAGTCTCTTTAACGATGAAAAACTCTAAGACAGTACAATAAAGCATATCAGCCTATTCTGCCCTTGATGGGGAACAGGAAAAATCTAAACACTACAGATAAATATCGATAATATCATGCATTTAGTTACACTCCAGTTTGCTCAGAGTTTCACACCTCTCCAGGTGAGCTCAGGAAGGTGGGGCTGATGGCCGACACCTGGTGTTCCAGATCTTTGGAGAAGCAAATGTTACCCAGGACACTGATTAACATCACTAAGGGTCTGTTGAAGACTGGGTGGGGCCAGATCTTTAGAGAAGCAAATGTTATGCAGGCCCCCTGAATAACATCACCAAGGGTGTGTTGGAGATTTGGTGGGGCCAGATGCTCCTCTTCAACAAATAACCTTCCACTCCTTCCACACAGACATTTCTCATTACACTACACACACACACACAAAAGAGCTGTGAATGTGCATTCTCGGCTGTATCCTTTGCTTTTGCCTTTTGAGTCTGCATTTTCTGTCAGTAGGCATACTTATTATAAAGCATAGGTAGAATGTGTTGAAACAGACATAAATTCAAGGAGAAATTGTATACTCTTGTTCATCTTTTAACTGTATTTTCATATGACATGAGTGTACAGCAGATATGGTAATTTTGACTTTTCCCAATACTTAAGGAAGGCGCTGTGTAAAAGTCAAGTTTGGACACACCTACTCATTAAATGTTATTTATTTAGACTATTTTCCACATTGTAGAATAATAGTAAAGACATCAAAACACACATGTAGCTAACAAAAAAGGGTTAAACAGATCAAAATATATTACATATTGTAAATTCTTCAAAGTAGCTGCCTTTTGCCTTGATGAAAGCTTGGTAAACTCTTTGCACCCAACAAGTTTCATGAGTTATTCACCTGGAATGCATTCAGGTGTTCTTTTGTATAAGTTCATTTGTAGAATATATTTCCTTAGTATGTTTGACCCAATGAGTTGTGTTAAGACAAGGTAGGTATACAGAAGACCAGCATCAACCATAGAACTGCTCAATAAAGCAAAGGAAAACATCAGTCAATCATTACTTTGAGACATGATCAGTCAATCCAGAAGATTTTAAGAACACACGAACTGGACTTTAGACCAGTGGAAATAAGTCCTTTGGTCTGATGAGTCCAAACTTGAGATTTTTTATTCCAACCACCATATCTTTGTGAGACAGAGTGGGTGAACGGGTGATCACCATTCTGCAGCAATATGCCATCCCATCTGGTTTGTGCTTAGTGGGACTATCTTTTGTTTTTCAACAGTACAATGATGCAAAACACCTTCATGCTGTGTAAGGGCTATTTGACCAAGAGGGAGAGCGATGGAGAGCTGCATCAGAAGACATGACCTCAACAATCACCTGACCTCAACCCAGTTGAGATGGTTTTGGATGAGTTGGACAGCAGAGTGAAGGAAAAGCAGACTCATTCAAGACTTAGAAAAGCATTCCAGGTCTATCTCATGAAGCTGGTTGAGAGAATGCCAACAGTGGGCAAAGCTGTCATCAAGGGAAAGGGTATCTACTTTGAACAATCTAAAATATACTGTAAATGTACACTTCAATAAAATTTTGGTTACTAAATGATTTAATTTGTGTTACTTCAATATTGTTTATGTATTCACTATTATTCTACAATAATGTGGAAATGGGAAAAACCAAGAAATATCCTTAAATGAGTAGGTGTGTCCAAACCTATGACTGGTACTGTATATAAAAGATTCAATCAAAATGTATCCAAAACTAAATGCCAAGTAACCTATTGGGTTGAGATCTGGTGTCTGTGGGGGCCATTTCAGTACAGTGAACTCATTGTCATGTTCAAGAAACCAATTTGAAATGATTTGAGCTTTGTGACATGGTGCATTATCCTGCTGGAAGTAGCCATCAGAGGATGGGTACATGGTGGTCATAAAGGGATGGACATGGTCAGAAACAATGCTCAGGTAGGCTGTGGCATTTAAACTATGCCCAATTGGCACTAAGGGGCCTAAAGTGTGCCAAGAAAACATCCCCTACACCATTACACCACTACCACCAGCCTGCACAGTGGTAACAAGGCATGATGGATCCAGGTTCTCATTCTGTTTATGCCAAATTCTGACTGTACCATCTGAATGTCTCAACAGAAATCAAGACTCATCAGACTGTCCAATTTTGGTGAGCTCGTGCAAATTGTAGCCTCTTTTTCCTATTTGTAGTGGAGATGAGTGGTACCCGGTGGGGTCTTCTGCTGTTGTAGCCCATCCGCCTCAAGGTTGTGCGTGTTGTGGCTTCTCAAATGCTATGCTGCATACCTCGGTTGTAACGAGTGGTTATTTCAGTCAAAGTTGCTCTTCTATCAGCTTGAATCAGTCGGCACATTCTCCTCTGACCTCTAGCATCAACAAGGACTGCCGCATACTGGATGTTTTTCCCTTTTCACGCCATTCTTTGTAAACCCTAGAAATGGTTGTGCGTGAAAATCCCAGTAACTGAGCACATTGTGAAATACTCAGACGGGCCCGTCTGGCACCAACAACCATGCCACGCTCAAAATTGCTTAAATGACCTTTCTTTCCCATTCTGACATTCAGTTTGGAGTTCACGAGTTTGTCTTGACCAGGACCACACCCCTAAATGCATTGAAGCAACTGCCATGTGTTTGGTTGATTAGATAATTGCATTAATGAAAATTTAACAGGTGTTCCTAATAATCCTTTAGGTGATTGTATACCTGTGGCTAATACAACATTTAAACAACCTCCAAAATAGGGGTTACAATGTACTGACTTTGAGGGTATGGTTATGCAAGAGTTCTTCCCAACACAGTTCCTGGAGATCTACTGCAGTAGGTTTACCCACCTATAGTATGGTAGTTCTCTAAAAACATGGTTGGACAGCACTGCTATGGATATTAGATGGTATTGATGCGGACAGCCAGGGTTTTAATAACTTGTGTGTCAAGGCTTGACCCGTCAATGGTCAATCAGAACATGCTGCATAGCTAAATATGTGTTCGCTGTCTATATTTCTGTAATGAAAATAACACTCACTTCACCCTTGAAATGCTTGGTCTGATCTGGTGGGTGTTTGGAAACCTTTTCAAAGACATGTAAATATATAGCCTCTAGTGATTGTCTGACATGATTAAGCCCACCCTTTTGACAGTGAATAGAGAATGAAGACGAGGCCCCGTTGACCTCATGGAGACTTGCCTTTTCTCCCCATACATGTCATATTCACTTGTTGTTTATGTGCCATGAATTAGATGGATATATTTTTCATCTACAATGTGAGGTTGTATCTTCAAAAAGAGAATTGTAGAATGTGAAAGGATTATGTTATGCTTGGAATATTAAGGAAGGCAGCCATTAAAATACATCATTACTATCTCGATCTGACGTGACTTGGATAACTGAAATAGTGCTGCCCCTGCATAAGATGCCATAATTGTATATGATATACATGTTAACTTATTCTATGAATACCTGCAATTGAGGTCATTCCTATCTCTAAAACATGGGTTTACTGTACCTGTGGGTTTAGGTCAACTAGGGGAGAAGTGGAGAATCAGTATGATAGTCTCACTAGTATTTCCCTGTTGGGAGTGCTTTGCAAAGATATTCAAGACCACTGAGTAATTCTGAAATAATGCTAGATTCCAAATGGTACACTGAAACTTCGCTATGTTTGATATTTTGGTAACACTTTATTTGAAATGTGGTGTCATTAAATGGTCATAACTCTGTCATAACCATGTCATAGTTTGTCATGTCAGCTGACATAGCATGTCATATCCTGTCATAACATGGTCATGACACTGTAATGACATATATTTTGAAATAGTATGACATAGAATGTGTTTGCTTTTTGTCACATGAGTAGCATCATTACCATAATCATACAAACTAGAAAGGCCTATCACCTAGCTTTACATGGCCTTATGTTTGTCGTTAGTCACGTAGAGGATGTCTTATGTTGATTATTGTCCACAAAGAGGATGTCATATCCTGCTCCTACAATGTACTAGTGCTGGCGTCCTATTCATGACAAACAAAGCATTGGGGAAGGTGACAAACTACAGTTTATGTCATTATGGCATTATGACCCTCCTGTGTCACTTTACTTGAACCGATAATATACAGCTTATGACAATACAAAAGAAGCATTATGACCATAGTCATTGGAACCAGATATGCCTTTAACCTATCTGTACATGCCCTAGGTTATTAGTCACAAAGAGGATGTCATGTCCTGCTCCTGAAATCTATTGCTGGCATCCTAGTCATGAGAAATGTTGCACTGGGGAAAGTAAATATTGGACATTACTCCATGCATAATTATATTGATATATAGCATTTATAATGAGATGTATTATAAAAATCCTGGTGTTACAGAATGGTTTGTTTTGACAGACTTGGTAGGTGTCATAACCAGTCATAAAAAATGCAATATGTCAATGTGTCATTACAGTGTCGTGACCATGTTATAACAGAATGGGACATGTTATATCAGCTGACACTACACATTATGACATAGTTATGACAGAGTTACGACCATGTTATGACACTACACTTAATGTTACCGATATTTTATTCTAGAAGTGACACTAATAGAGAGTGCTCTAGTCTTTTGGGGGCCCTAAGCAAAATGTATTTTGGGGCCCTCCGCCCCTGTCGGTCAGGGCTCCCAAGCAGTCTTATGTTGCTTCTGCCTGGAGCCAGCCCTGCTCATTGACAGTACTAGTCAAAACTTATTCATTCAAGTGAATTCCTTTTTTCCCCATATTTCCCACATTGTAGAATAAAAATATAAAATATGAAAAATATGAAATAACATATGGACTGTAATTACCAAAAGTGTTAAGCAGATAAAAATACATTTCATACTTTAGACTCTTCAAAGTTTGCCCTGTTTTCGTTTTTAACTCCAAAGAGTGAAGGAATGAATGTAACAGATCAATTTAATAGGTAAAGAGAGTATACAGTTGCATTATAAGTTTATATCAAAGATAGCAGTTCTCTTGAAATTTAGGTTGCAAGGTAAGATGCATTCAGAGAGCCAGAGGAAAAGCAAGAGAATGTTTCCACAACTCACTCTGGCTTGTATCCTAAAGTTGTGTGGGTTGGATAGTTAAAGGATCACAAGACTAGTTCTAAAGATTAATCACCCTTATCAACTAGGGACACATTTCAATCAATGCTTTCTGGCACCATATCGTAAAAGATGTGATCCATTCATGGGTTTGGATAGGGGAATTAAGGCATGATAAACATTTGTATCACATAAACATTCCAATGACAAAACATGACCAGTCCCACAGGGTTTAGGCTAGGGTAGAATGAGTACATATTATATTATGCTGCTTTATTTAGTATAGTAATTTATATACCTAAATAAACATAGAATGGCCTTTTTTCAGTTCCTTCACCCTTACATAGTCTGGAGGTGTGTTTTGAGTCAAAGCACCCCCACACCGTCACAGCTCCTCCTCCATGATTCACAGTAGGAACCATGCATGTGGAGTTCAGCCATTCACCCACTCTGTGTCTCACAAAGACAAGGCAGTTTGAACAAAGCATCTAAAATCTTGAATCATCAGACCAATGGTCAGATTTTCACAGTGTCAATTGTCAATTTTTCATGGTTCTTGGCCAAAAACTTTTCTTCTTAGTAGTGAGCTTCAGTAGTGGTTTATTTGCAGCAATTTGATCATACACATCAATGGGGCTGCAGTAGAGAGAGTTCACAACATCCGGTTCCTTGGTGTCAACACCAGTGATGACTTGACCTGGTCTCATCACTCTAACATCTTGGTGAAGGAGGCCAGGAAACGGCTCTTCTTCCTATATTGACTAAGGAGATTTGGCATGGATTCCAGGAAACACTCTTCCCTCTTCCCTTCCATCCATCCATAGTCCCATGCGCACCTGTCACATTGTATCATGCTCATCTGCCAATTACATCATGCACATCTGTCACTTTTACATTTCACTACGTTTGTACAGTTGTATAGGTATTATTATTGATGCATGTTTTTGTATAGTGTTATTATTGATTGTTTGTGTTATCTCTTATTTTTATATTATAATTCCTGTTACTTTTTTAACTTTTAAACTGCACTGTTCGGGAGTAGGAAAACCAATAATTTTATTGCCATAATTTGTTATTGCAAATGACAAATAAACCTTTTGAACCTTGAACCTTGATAGGTTTGACATGTTGCAAAGAGTAAATAATTTGAAAAGTTTTTGGAGAATAACACAACCAGATTCCTACAAATATTTAGCTCTATTCTATCATGGACTTCCCAAAGCTTCTTCTTTTGTTGTACCCCACAAACCCACAATCTTTATTTAACTAACCCTAACCATAATCTTCCGAAGTGAGCAATACAACATTAGACATTGAGAACTATTGCCAGTGGCGATATTATGCCATTGCACAAGGTTTGTAAAAATACTGCTTTATTAAGTGGTCATCAGCTTTCTTCGAAGCCATTCTATGTATTTGATCTATTCCAGAGTTACACACCTGGTTAGACTTGTCAGATAATCATCAAGCCCTTGATTAGTGAATCTGGTTGGCCTGTTTAGGATTACAACTAAATTATGAAATGCTTGAGAATAAGTATTCAATGCACGAGACAATATGTATTCAAACTCTTCATGTCATGCCTAAATAAGGAGTGAAAACATATCAGTTTTGCATGGACTCGTTCAGTGTCCTTTAAAAGTGGTTAACATTATATTTTAATGACTAACCTATTTCTGGTTCCCTTAAATGCATTTATCTGTCAAATCCCTTAGTCGATTTGTTAATTAATATTCTTCCACAAATACCAGTGAGGTTTTCCCCATGAGGCCAATGGTAATTTTAAAACAGAGACTGTGATATTGGAAAACTCAGAATGGATTGTACATTGCACTTACTACACCATACTATCCAAACTGACAAAGTGAAAAGAAAAAAGCCAGCACAGAAGAAAATTATTTCCAAAATATGCTTCCTGTTCATAGCAAATAACTAAAGTAATACTTAAATATTCCTATTACTTTAAATAAATATGGCAAAATAACTTTTTATCCAAAATGTATGTAAATCATTACATACATTTTGGTTGCAATACAGCACATCGCTGAGTACCACTTATTATGAGATATTTAAGTACAGTGTCTCTTATAGGTATGCTTGTCATCAGATTGGGCTGGGGGGATAAATAGAAACGGAATAGAACAAAGCACAGGCTAAACCCTTAGGGGAAATGCACCCTCTAGTGTCTACAAGGGGACTAGCAGAAACAATGTATTTATAATTAAAATTTTATAGCCTTCACTGTCTGTGATATAATGATAACGAAGCAAACACATACTTTTTGTAGACTTGCTCAAGGCTAGTGGTGTGGGTAGCTTATTTAAAGTACTAGATAGCTGACTTGTTATTTATAGAGAGCTTACTGTACCTGGAGGTGTATTTTGACTCGCTATTCAGGTCAATATCAGCCTGTGTATTCTTCCATTGGTTCAAAGTAATGCCTATATTTTAGTTGTCGCCACACTTAATCACAATTTCTATAAGACTGGCAAAGCAAAAAGTCAAATGTAAACAAGAGAAAATCATTGAAATGACAGCAACACAATGAGTTTGAGTACTCCATTAGAAATTAAATCTTTCCCTAATACCTTTTATATCATAATTATGATATGTCTCTGTTTCTACGGTGGATAAATTACACATGGCACCCTAATCATTCTTCCAGTGGGATAGTTACAGTTTTGACTTAAATTCACTTAGAAAATCACAAAGGTCAAGATCAACTAAAAGTTTAAATTGTACTTCTTTTGACCAGTTTGGTTTTGGACATACACGTTCCTTTGTTAAGATAAGTCTAACACAAGGTAAAATGGCAGTAGTGTGTCTCCCTGTCCATAGACTTATTTTGAACAGAAGATACACAGATCAGCCATAACATTATGACAGGTCTAACCCATCAAGGCATGGATTCCACTAGAGCTCTTAAAGTGTGGTGTGGTATCTGGCACTAAGACGTTAGCAGCAGATCCTTTAAGTCCTGTAAGTTGTGAGGTGGGGCCTCCCTGGATTGGACTTGTTTGTCCAGCACATCCCACAGATGCTTGATTGGATTGAGATCTGGGGAATTTGGAGGCCAACTCAACACCTTGAACTCGTGGTGTTCCTCAAACCATTCCTGAACCATTTTTGCTCATCAGGGAATACTGTTGCCATGAAAGGGTGCACATGGACTGCAACAATGCTTAGGTAGGTGGTATTTGCCACGGTTTCCTAGCAGAACATTGCCCATAGCATCACACTGCCTCCACCAGCTTGTCTCCTTCCCATAGTGCATCCTGGTGCCATGTATTCTCCAGGTAAGCGACGCACATGTACCCAGACATCCACATGATGTAAAAGGAAACGTGATTCATCAGACCAGGCCACCTTCTATCATTGCTCCATGGTTAGGTTCTGATGCTCACGTACCCATTGTGGGTGCTTTCGGCAGTGAACCCGGGTCAGCATGGGCACCCTGACTTGCCTGCAGCTAGGCAGCCCCATACACAACAAACTGCGATGCACTGTGTGCATGGTTGGGTAGGTTACTTTTAAAACCAAATTATACTCATTAACACAAGTGGTTTTGAACCAATAAGAGATTAAATATTCCGCTCAGGCTGGAGAGGGTTAACGTCAACATTGGCTTTTCTTTAGAATTGTCCTTAGCTAAGGACTCTTACCTCATGGTTGGTTAAATGTGTCCCTCACTGTCAAATAAGCATAAAGATATACAAGTTTATCCATGGACATCCAGTCCAGATTTTTCTTAACTTCCTAGCTAGATATAATGTAAGGTCAAAAGTAATGTCATATTCTAAAAACAAAAGCATATAATACTAATAATCAGTAACTTACATGTGAGACAGTACAGTCTGCGGTTTTTGTCTTTTTTTATGTCACATATCAGCTGTATCTAATTACAGATGTCGCCTGTTTAATTACAGTGTTTTCTTACCATGGTAAGATCAGGTAGACTGCGTCAGTAGATTGCTTTAAACTGTGATTGCACTATTCCAAACACATGGGGAAGCTAGAATGCTGAAAATGCTATTTGTTCTCGAAAAACAGTACACACAATGTTCTCCTAAAATAACAGGTTATAACGAATTTAAAAGCGAAATGTTTCTAGTTGCAACTTCATCACTGATATGTTTACGAAATATTTTAATATAGAAATATACCAATAGCCTACACAGAAATAAAGACTATTTGTTTAAACATTTGAATTATCGTAATAATAAAATACAAAGCAGAAATACAAAACTATTTGTTAAGATCATAGTTTTGAAGTATGGCATGGTAGAAAAACACATCTTATGACAGCTGGCTAATAGGCTGTCAGAGTTTACTCTAATACTGTATTTAATAGACAAATGCGTCAGTCGCTTATTCGTTGCATCAATTCATTTGTTTTATCAAATCAGTCAATATGGCCATTAAAATTCCAAAATTCCAGCCGTATAGAATAGCTACCAAACATGTTTTAAATTGCCATACTATACAATAGCTTACATTTAAACAGCAATAAAACACAAATTCTATGAACCAAGCCCTAATCCCCAGTGAGCAATTGCTTGCGGGCTCGCCGGAGATTTGCTGCCGGCGGGCCGTCGGCGGCTATAATATCATACAGCCACCAGCTTTTGCCACATAAGCTAATTTGAATCTCAGGTGGCTTTCCACCAACGGCCCGACTGAGTCACGCTGGTGGCTAGCCACCGAAAAGAGGGCGTGCGCTTTAGTCTGCTGTATCTGAGTGTGTTGCTATTTTCTTCCAGCAGAGATGCTATTGTACCCCTTTTATTCTTGTACTGATTATTTGATTTATTTTAATATTGTTAAATCTTAGTGTACAGAACATTGGTAGTTTATAAATAAAATAGACTTTGACTATTGCACTATTGCTTGTGTAAAGGACCTTTTTGTAGACATGTACAGTAAACACATCTCGCCATTGCTTACCATAATATTTTCCCGAACTAATGGCCATTTTCCACTGCATGGTACCGGCGCAACTACTCGCCTATAGCCTTGACTTTAATACCTCATGGGGGACAGTTCTCTGTGTTTAAACACTGCCGAGTTCCGTAGCTGGCGCTATAGCAAATTGCACATGTGTAAGGCAAGACAATAGCCATTTGGATCCCACGAGGTAGTAGAGTCAAAACTAGTAGGAACATTTTAGTGGGTTCTTTCGTTCAGGAACAATTCTTGTTCAAAGTGTGTAAGGTATAAGCTATATGCTCTGAATTGGACAAAACAACATGTGGATTATCACATTGTTTTACTACAATTTTATGAACTCCCGAAACAAACGAAGATCAATGATTTTTTGGACATCAGACCGAAGATTATTGAATGCAGAGTCACCTACATAGCTATGGTGAGTTCTGTTCTGTTCTATTGTAAATAACTAGCGTTATGTGTTGTTAGGTTACTGAGTAAGAATGTAATGACTGTTTTGTATTAAACAATGACTGTTTGCAATATTGTATTAACATTCAAATTCTTTAGTCAAGTTACTGGTAGCTGAACGCAAGTTCTAAACCATTGGCGGGAAAACAAGTTATAGAAACTGAGCTTGAAAAAAACTGCATTGTCCTGAGATTAAATGCCTACAGTAACCCTTTATTCGTGAGCCAACAAGTTTGGTTGCTTACTATTTTTTGTTTCTTTGTTTATCCTCAAGTTCAGATGTTTTGTGCTTCTTCGCATATCAACAGTTGAACAGGTGTGGTAACATCGTTAGCTAACTTGTCTAAATCGTATATTATAACATTCAACAAGTTAGAATGTTATAATATATTTGCTTACTCCTTGTAACTTTAATTAACTGATACATAACGTTGGCTAAATCGTGTTTCTTTGTGTAACGTTATCCACATCATCTAGATAACGTTACTCTTGGCAGTAAATTTAGATAAACTACCCAAACCTTGACTTGTTGCAATTCCGTTACTGAGGTGTCTTTGTGTATCCACACTGTTCTTAGCTAGCCTGTGTGTGTCTTATGCTGCCGGTTTTTTAAACCTCTTTTCTAAACATTGCTTTCAGGTGATGATGTTTTCTGTAGTTTTGTTCCCAGAGGAGGATGACTGTGTGGCAGTAGTTCCAAGCCTGTGGCTCAAAGGAGGATTTTGCTACTGGCCACCAAACAGCATCACCAGCAGGAAGTCCTTCAGCCACAACAAATTTGCCAAAACTTGTTCACCACCTGAAGACACCTGGGAGGCTGTCCCTTATAAGCTTATCAAGCATGCAGGTGAATTTGAAAACATAACAATTTGAAACTTGGAATAAAAATGTGTTTTGCAGGGTAAATGCTTACAAAACCTTAACTTTTCCTAGACACGTGAGAGACCGGACGTGTGTATCGCCAGAGGATTGAAAATCGTTCCAGCGTGGGCCCCTACCACCCCAAAGATGCAAATCTACCACACCACACCCTGTGGATTGCAGCCCTGGAGGTATGTGAATTACATGTTGATCTTGTAATTACTGCAATGTTTACTTGGTTTCACTATATTTACCTGTTCACCAACTTTTATGTTTATTTTTTGGATGGACAAGCACAGTACTCCAAGGCACCAGAGAGGTACTCCACCATGTAGAGGATGGCTACATAGGTAAGTGTGGGTTCATTCACTTCACCCAGATGCTTAACTTGTTATTAAAGCATGTTGCTTCCAGTTTTATTTGTCAATTTCAATTTATTTTTAATGGGCAAGAAGGCAGAGGTAGGGGGAAGTTTCAGCTCTGCACATGAAGGTAAGAATGAACATTTTGGCGGACACTGCGATTTGAGTTCTAATTGTAAAATAACCAGATATTTAGGGCTGAATAATTAACTGTCTGTCTTTACTTTCAGAACATTTGGAGAAGATCAGGTGGCTGACTGAAGAGAAGGTCAAGCTGAGGGCACAGCTGGCTCTACAATCAGGTAAAAACAAGACTATAGATACGCTAGCATCTTGTCTTAATGAAACTGCATTTGTCTAAACATGTGCCCTTTACTAAAATGCAATACTGTACAGCCTTTCTGAAATTACATGTATATGGCAGTTTTGTTTATTTCACTATTAAGCTATTGACATTTCATTGTGCTTTTTAGTTTCTGATAAACGTCTGACTGAAAAGAATGTCAAGCCGAGGGCACAACTGGCTCTACAGTCAGGTAAAACAACAAGACTATAGTTGCGCTAGCATGTTGTCTTCATGAAACATTTCATTTGTCTTGAATGTCTTGCAATTCTCACAATCATGTCAGACCATTTAAGTACAATATCTGATTACTGGAGCCATAAGGAAGAATCCTTCCAACCGGGATGCCACTGATGAGGCTTTCCAGAACCAGGTCCCCAGGTACCAGAAAGGGGCAGCTGACCGTGCAGGTGGGAGATGTTGCGGCGGTACAAGGGACCTGCTGTGAATACATCTCCAGCACAACCAATATTGCTGCTAAGCTAAAGTACTGTTGCTATGTACAGTGTTCTATATATATATGATTGCATTATCCTCTTAATATACACTCACTTAAAGGATTATTAGGAACACCATACTAATACTGTGTTTGACCCCCTTTCACCTTCAGAACTGCCTTAATTCTACATGGCATTGATTCAACAAGGTGCTGAAAGCATTCTTTAGAAATGTTGGCCCATATTGATAGGATAGCATCTTGCAGTTGATGGAGATTTGTGGGATGCACATCCAGGGCACGAAGCTCCCGTTCCACCACATCCCAAAGGTGCTCTATTGGGTTGAGATCTGGTGACTGTGGGGGCCATTTCAGTACAGTGAACTCATTGTCATGTTCAAGAAACCAATTTGAAATGGTTTGAGCTTTGTGACATGGTGCATTATCCTGCTGGAAGTAGCCATCAGAGGATGGGTACATGGTGGTCATAAAGGGATGGACATGGTCAGAAACAATGCTCAGGTAGGCCATGGCATTTAAACGATGCCCAATTGGCACTAAGGGGCCTAAAGTGTGCCAAGAAAACATCCCCCACACCATTACACCACCAGCACCAGCCTGCACAGTGGTAACAAGGCATGATGGATCCATGTTCTCATTCTGTTTACGCCAAATTCTGACTCTACCATCTGAATGTCTCAACAGAAATCGAGACTCATCAGATCAGGCAACATTCTTCCAGTCTTCAACTGTCCAATTTTGGTGAGCTTGTGCAAATTGTAGCCTCTTTTTCCTATTTGTAGTGGAGATGAGTGGTACCCGGTGGGGTCTTCTGCTGTTGTAGCCCATCTGCCTCAAGGTTGTACGTGTTGTGGCTTCACAAATGCTTCACAAAATGTGCTGCATACCTCGGTTGTAACGAGTGGTTATTTCAGTCAAAGTTGCTCTTCTATCAGCTTGCATCAGTCGGCCCATTCTCCTCTGACCTCTAGCATCAACAAGGCATTTTCGCCCACAGGTCTGCCGCATACTGGATGTTTTTCCCTTTTCACACCATTCTTTGTAAACCCTAGAAATGGTTGTGCGTGAAAATCCCAGTAACTGAGCAGATTGTGAAATACTCAGACTGGCCCGTCTGGCACCAACAACCATGCCACGCTCAAAATTGCTTAAATCACCTTTCTTTCCCATTCTGACATTCAGTTTGGAGTTCAGGAGATTGTCTTGACCAGGACCACACCCCTAAATGCATTGAAGCAACTGCCATGTGATTGGTTGATTAGATAATTGCATTAATGAGAAATTTAACAGGTGTTCCTGATAATCCTTTAGGTGAGTGTATTTATAACTCTGTGTGAATGTTCATAATTCTGACTGTAGTTGTAGTGTCATGCCACCATTCATAAGCTTATTGCACTGATGTATCTATGATAACTATTGATTGCTGCTAGATCATACTTATGTATATTACTGCCATTCTAGCCCTTGATTATTTTGTATTGTATTATGTTTATTTTGTACTTTCACATTCAAATACTGTAATGTTACTATATCTGTTGCTGGAAATGTTTTCTTGCACTATTTGATTTTGTAATATTTTTATTTCAATTAATTTGCAGATGTTTATTTTGTATATTTGCTGTATAATCCATGTTGTTTTGTATGCATCTTGCACAATTTGAAATAAATTGTTTAGATTTTATTCAGTTCATTGTCATTTGTGATATGACACAAATTATTATAAAGGATTATTATAAATAAAACCTAATATTGGGGCATGAGGCATCCCGCTGGGTTTAGTGGATAAAAGCATCTAACCGCCGTCGGGCCGCTGGTGAGCCGCTGATGAGCCGCTGATCAGGGTATTGTTAGAAGGCACTGTCATGAAAGCGGCCCACCAGCGGCCCGACTGCGACGTGCGCTATAAAAAAAAAACTGCTGCCGGTGGGCCACTGGCGTGTTGCTTACTGGGTAGTGGATTGGTCATGTTGTGACATTACATTCTTACAACGTTGTGGCAACGTTGTCCGAAGGTAATTGCATGACCACATCTTCCTCACCTGCTCAGGACGTTGCAGAAACGTATTTAAATGAAGTACCGACAATGTAAAAACGTATGTACTAATTTGGTAACAATCTAACGTAACTACAATTGGAAAAAATAAACTCCTATTTCATTGCTACAGTGTACTTTGCTTACAATGTCATAACTTGCCACCACATCGGAAGCATATTCAAAATATTTCAGAGTTCAGCAGAAGAAACAATAATACTCCAATACACGCAATTGCTCAATTCAAATGCCATGTAGCCTAATCTCTCACAATATCAGATGGAAGGCATACACAAATTAACTGTGCACGCTCGGAAGAGCAGCAGCTCGAGGGTCCTGCCATGTATATGTACTCCAAAATAATCGTGAGAAGATTACCTCAGCAATTACATTATCGCGGTGGTTGTATACTTCTGATGTGTTAAACTATATTTATGTTTTTTACTCCAGTTTAAGATAATTCTGGTTTAGTAGTGTCTGTGAGTACTGTTCTATTCTGGTTAGCCCAATAGCTATTATAGTGTTTAAGTTTTAGCTGCTATCATAGTTTTTAGAATTGATAATTTTTTTCTATTTAGAAATGATGTAATCATTTATGTTAACCTTTCAAACTGCAAGGTACTTTCGGTTTTTCTAATCTAGCAATTTTCCAATTTAGAAATGTTCTTCTTTACAAAGCCAGATAGCTATATTTTCTATCTGACAAATTAGCTAACATCACTTTGGTAGTTATCATCAAATAACATTAACTCTGTAGAGCAAGCCAACTTGCGTTAACAAGCTACATTACTATAAGTCAACTACTACTGTAGCTTGGTTGTTTTTTCCCCAGCCAGGCTGAGCTCAGTGCAACAAGTGTCTACTTGCTGGGAGAGAGTTAAATACTCAAGTCGAGTTTGACTTTTCAAGGTGTGACTAAGCACACGGTAGTCATAATGTTTTCAAAGTATTTCCGTTATGTACTTTACACAATTTTGTAGTCATTTTAGCAAACGTTGAAACCCTTAATATGCATTCTCATTTATCTGTAAGAAGCACCACAGGCCAACCAACTGAAGTGACTGTAAACACAGATGATCAATAGAATAATACTGTAACTAGACGCTTCAGCAAAATGCTTGTTAGTGGTTTATTTATGCTGCTTTAGGGTAAGTAAAATGTATTGATAGCTTATTGATATAATTGGCTTGTGTGTTCTTTAATATCAAGTAATATTTCACTGTCTCTAATTATTGGGGTACCAATATGTGATGCATAAAAAACTGTAGCTTTTGTCATCATAAAGACAATATCCCCTTAATATTTTGGTCAGTCTCAAGGAAGATATGTAGACTGAGACCAGTAATACAAAAATATTAATAATATACATCTCTGGAAAAATTGCCAATTACAGCGGACTCGTTCCAGGTGGGGGTTGGCCTCCGCCAGGGCTGCACTTTGTCACCAATCCTGTTCGTAACTTTTATGGACAGGAAATCGAGGCGTAGTCGGGATAGGGACGGGTTGCAGTTCGGTGGTCTGGGGAACTCATCGCTGCTTTTTGCAGATGATGTGGTCCTGATGGCATTATCGGTCTGTGACCTTCAGCAGTCACTGGACCGGTTCGCAGCCGAGTGTGAAGCGGTTGGGATGAGGATTAGCACCTCTAAATCTGAGGCCATGGTTCTCAGCAGGAAACCGATGGATTGCCTCCTCCAGGTAGGGAATAAGGCGTTACCCCAAGTAAAGGAGTTCAAGTATTTCGGGGTCTTGTTCACAAGTGAGGGGACAATGGAGCGGGAGATTGGCCAGAGAATCAGAGCAGCGGGGGCAGTATTGCATTCGCTTTACCGCAACCGTTGTGACAAAAAGAGAGCTGAGCCGGAAGGCAAAGCTATCGATTTACCAGCCAATTTTCGTTCCTACCCTCACCTATGGTCATGACCGAAAGAACAAGATCGCAAGTACAAGCGGCTGAAATTGGTTTTCTTAGAAGGGTGGCTGGCTTCTCCCGTGAGGAACTCGGAGTAGAGCCGCTGCTCCTTTGCATCGAAAGGAGCCGGTTGAGGTGGTTCAGGCATCTGGTAAGGATGCCCCCAGGATGTCTCCCTAGGGAGGTGTTCCAGGCACAGGAGACCTTGGTGTAGGCCCAGGACTAGGTGGAGAGATTATATTTCGACACTGGCCTGGGAACGCCTTGGGATCCCCCAGTCAGAGCTGGCAAATGTGGCTCCGGAAAGAGAAATTTGGGGTCCCCTGCTGGAGCTGCTGCCCCTGCGACCCAATACGGGATAAGTGGATGAAGATGAGATCTCTGGAAAAAACTGAGACCACACCTATTTTTTCTTAAATCATTTACATGTAGTTTCTCTACATGTATGGCAGCCATTCCATTCCAGTGTCTGTTAAATTCCAACACAGGCACACCTCATTTTACTCAATGAGGTACTGATTAGGTGATTACCTAACCCAAATCTAATCTAATGGGGAAAAGTATAAAAACCACCGGACTGGTCATCACTATTCTCTTGCAATAGAACCAGCTGAATGGCGAAAACAGTGCAAGTAGTACCTCAAAGGTAATTTGAATAAAAAAATTACTATTTAGCATGACAAAAGAGCTGAAAAGAAAAGCTTTGAATGAGGAAAAGGTTTCAATTCTGGCTTTACTTATACAGTGAGCGTCAGGTTGCCTCCATCTTGAAAATTTCAAAGACGGCGGTTCATAAGAACAAGGTCAAGCAACAGACATTGGGGACAACAAATCTACAGACTGGCAGAGATGACCGAACAAGTCATTCGAATGCCATTTAACAACTGTAGGATGACATTAAGTGACCTACAAAAAGAATGGCAATCAGCAGCTGGGGTGAAGTTCACGGCGAGGACGGTTCGAAACAGTCTCCTAGGGGCAGGGCTGAAGTTGTGCAAAGCTAGAAAAAAGCCCTTCATCAAGGAGAAGCAAAGAAGAGCCAGGCTGAAGTTTGCAAAAGACCATAAGGATTGGACCATAGAGGAATGGAGTAAGGTTATCTTCTCTGACTAGTCCAATTTTCAGCTTTGCCCAACACCTTGTCGTCTAATGGTTAGGAGTCATTAAATTTGGTTCGGGTAATTACCTAATCAGTCCCTCATTAAGTAAAATGAGGTGTGCCTGTGTTGGAATTTAACAGTCTGTGCTTTGGATGTTGCGGACGCAGTTGTCGGGGATTTACCTCGGATGCGGTGTGGAGAACGCTCTTGTCCACAAACGCCAGTTAGCGGTGAAGTTCAAAATTTGACTGCTCCGCCCTCAAAAGAAAATAGATCAAATTCCGTTAAACAGCCCTTTCTCAACCGGCAACACTGGGGATTAAATCCAGCGATTCGGAAATATCTGATCTGGGATCCGCAATCCAAACCCAAAGGATTACTCGGATATATATATACAAAGTATTGGCTCTAAAAGCAATCAGCTAGGACATTTATTGACTCACTCTAACTGAAACATGGCTTAACAAGCGCTCACCCGAGGCTGCCTTTGACATCTCTGGGTATAATGTGTTTAGGAGGGATAGAAATAAGGGCAAGGGAGGGGGACTGTTAGTATATGTTAAAAACACAATTAAATGTAACCTCATCGAATGGTCAAAGGAAAAAGACATGGAGTATATTGGGTTGAATATGTCACTATCTCCCCAAATGTCTTTTACTGTAATTTGTTTATATCGACCACCATCTTCCAATAACATATTTTATGAGCATCTCCATAATATTCTTAAACAATGTGATGATAAAAAGGAGTTAATACTAATGGGCGATTTTAATATAAACTGGGATAAAAAAACTGAGAGGAAAAACTGAGAGATAACAAACAAATTAAATCTTTCACATCTGATACAAGGTCCAACAAGAATAACCAACTTCTCTCAGACACAAATTGATCTGATATTTACTAACAGACCTGAGAGAGTAACTACATCACATAATCTGCTGACTGGTCTGTCCGATCATAATATCACACTGCTAGTAAGGAAACTAAATAGAAAACAATTTGTATATTAAATCTTAGGAAAACAATTATATGAAAAAAATTCCTAAAAATTAAACTATTAATTTGGAAAAAGCTATAAAACAAATTGACTGGTCGGACCTCCTAACCGGAGATACTGAGATTAGCTCAAGCACTTTTTGTTTCTACTATTACCGAGATAAGAGCAGCCTTCATAAGAAAGGTGAAATGTAATCATGGAAAAAAAGACCACCTTACCATGGCTAAATGATAGTCTCTGGCAACAAATGAAAGAGAGAGACTCTGCTTTAAAGAGGGCTCTAAAATCAAGATATAGTAGTGACCGGCTCATCTTCACAACTCTCCGAAATAAGGTATTAAGGAATTTAAGAAAGTCTAAGGCAGAGTTCTTTATCACATCTATTAATGAAGCTCATGGAAATGGAAAACCTATTTGGAGAAATCTTAATAAATTAATTGGTAGGAATAAAGAACAAAACATAACTTTACCTGAACTGAAAGTGAATGGAATCCTGACCCAAGATACTGATAGGATAGCAAGTATATTTAATGATTTCTTTATAAATTCAGTCAGGGAGCTGGCTCAAAGTATCCCGACTGAAACTATACCATCTATTCCCATTGATAAAGCTAAACCAATTTTTAAAATAAAGGAAATATCTGAATCAGAGGTTATAAAAATTATAACCTCGCTAAAAAATTCAAAAGCTAGGGATTCACATGGTTTTGATACCGCATTTTAAAAATTACACAGGGACGCACTTGCTTGCCCAATTGCACATCTGATCAACCTGTCAGTTAGGCGAAGTATTATTCCAAGGTCTTTTTCCAGCAGTTGTATCTCCGATCTATAAGTCATGATAAAAGAATGGTGTCAAATTATAGACCCATTAGTATTCTATCAGTAATATCCAAGGTGACAGAAACATGGGTAGCAGAACAGCTGAAAAACCATCTAAACTTGGGCCACACTGCTTTACATCCAATGCAATTTGGATTTCGCACAAACCACTCTACAGAGACAGCAAACTGTTTCCTCCTTGAAAACATCAAGTCAAAATTAGATGAGGGTGGTATAGTTGGTGCAGTGTTTTTGGACCTCAAGGCTTTCGACACTGTGAATCACCAGATACTTTTATCAAAATTATCCTTTTTTAATTTCTCAGATGAGGCCATGAAATGGATGGAGTCATATTTAACTAATAGGAAACAGAGCGTACATATTGGTAATAATTCTTATTCTCTTTACCTCGACTGTAAAATTGGTGTACCCCAGGGCTCAGTATTGGGCCCTATCTTGTTTAGCTTGTACATTAATGACTTGCCTACAGTTTGCCTACTGTTAATATACAAATGTATGCAGATGATACGGTTATTTATTTGCATACCAAGACCAAGCAACAGGCTGCAACTAAATTAACCGAAGTACTGGTGCATGTTTCTACCTGGCTAAAAATGTCAGATCTACATCTTAACATTACCAAAACAGTCTGTATGTTCTTTTCTAAGAGGTCCACAAGTGTACAACAAGCTGGTGTTTTTATAGAAGGAGAAGAAATCATGGTAGTATATTTAAAATACCTTGGTTTAACTTTAGACACATTAGCCCATATCTAACAAAAGAGGCAGCCAAACTATTTATGCATGCCATGATTTTTTCACACATATCATACTGTTTCACAAGCTGGTCCCAAGCAAACATCACAACTCAAATTCTTTATAAGCAAACTTTAAAAATATTAGATCGAAAACCTATCAGTCATCACCATTGCAATATTATTACTAAATACAACTTATTCAATTTTAACAGTTTTTTACATTATCTAGATGCCTGCCTCATTTTTAAAATTTTACATGGGCTTGCACCTCCACCACTGGGTGAATTTGTACAACAGAAGAACAGCAGTGGTAGGGCAACTAGGGCAGCTACCAGGGGAGACTGTGTTGTACAGTATAGGCGAAGTAAGTTTAGCCAAACAGTCTTCTCCGTACGGGCCTCAAATTATTGGAACTGTCTCCCTACTGAACTCAGAGAGAGCACCAGCTACCTATCGTTTAAATTTAAACTCAAGAAATTGATTAAAAACACTCAAAACTGTACTCATTAATAGTAGGTACTGCCCATCTTTGTATTCTACTTATTATTAGCTAGCTATTTTCTTAATTTGTCTGGTGTTTTTCATGTATTTTATTTGTGTACCATGATGTTGTGTTGACCTGCCAAGGGACTACAGATGAAAAATAGCTTTTTAGCTAACTCTGGCGCATTTACATTTTGAGTGTAAACAAAAATTTTTTTATTAATGTGCATTTTCCCTTTTAAATATATAATAAATAATAAAAAATAAAAAAGACACTGGAATGGAATAGCTGCCATACATGTAGAGATGCTGATTTAAGAAAATATTAAGAGTGGTCTCTTAATTTTTTACAGAGCTGTATAACATTGGGTCACCTCATTACACATCACACATCAAATTGATAATGATGTAAAAGTGATATAAAAAAATGATGAAATAACTGAATCAAATTGTGGACACTTATACTCTTTTTAAACTTGTTTTCATTGTCCTTGATCAAGTGCAGTTCTGGGTTCCAACAACAAAGCAAGGTTAAGATAGAATTGATGACCATGAGGAAGAGTAAAGCTTCCATTTTTGCTTGTTATTGCATTTTGACGGTTGGATAATACTTCTTTTTGTTTGATAATTTTATAGTTTAAAAACAAACAAAAAAATTCCCACCATTATAAGAAGCCAGTGAAGAGTAAGACATTAATATTGGCTTATGTTCTTATATTTTAATTATTTGTAAAAATGGCCAGTTTGATAATATTTCTTATGTTATCAGTTGATTGTTGGATTTCAATTTCAGTGATTCGAGAAGGATGTAACTCTATTAGTGGAAAAAGTAATTGTTTAGCCTGGTTATTGCCATTGAAGACCTGCAATTTAATTGTAGTGAACTAGGTGGGATTTCCTACTTTATCCTTCCTGTTTGTTTTGAAGTCCCACACAGTTCTGATTTTAATTTCTGTACTGTTGACCCGTTGGGGAGAGTGTGAGGTGGATCAATACAAATATTTTTTAATTGCATACATTTTCTTGATTGTTTGTAAATGTTATATTACTTTTTACTACATTTCATATGGGGCTCTTCTATATTATGTCATGTACTTTGTTAGGAGAAAATGGGACAGTTGAAGTGGATAAACACAAAGTTTGAGAGAAGTGTCATGTGAGACATGTTGACTGGACAGAAATTAACTTAACTACCTATTTTAGCTGTAGGTATGACTATACTAGTGCAAAGAATTGTTATGGCACATTAAAATACCTGGTACAAAATACTGTTTCACAAATTACAAATGGGTTACTTTAAATAAATTGCATTTCAGTTGTATTTATGTAAGATCATTATCTAACTGGTTCCCAATGTAAGTTAACTTACATGCAAAAATAAGCATTGCATAACCAAATACTGCAAACCTGTCAATGGTCAGCAAATGATAAATAGGCAACCTTAATTACATAACGTTGTCATGACGTTCAGGTGACAAAATTAAAATGTAACTTCACTTTTCCGGTTGCTGCAACATCAGATGACAACATCGTGACAACGTTATATTGTTTGCTGGGTAGCTCTCATGGTGATGATATAAACCTCACTGATTTCAAGAAATTCACCAAAAATCTGCCAAATTTGTCAGAGACATAACTTTCTGGAGATGTTAACCTCTAAATGAGGTAACTGAGCCAAATATTCTTCAGTTAACAAGCTAAACCCTTTCCCATTCAAAGTCAATGGTACTGGAAATTAAACCAGGTGGACATTTCATTTTGGCCACTGCGTGTGTGTGACACTGGAGGAAGAGGATTTTAGTGGTCTCACAGGTGGCTAGCAAGCTCAAGTAAGTTGGCTAATGCTAGGTGGCTTACACTAGGTGGTTAACCATAGGTGGCTAACGCAATGTCGCTAATGCTAAGTAGCTAACGCAAGATGGTTAACGACTTTGACACTTCACACCTATACACAATGTAACAGCTTTATAGCAGCTATAAATATCACAGAGGTTAGGATATTCACCAAAATTCTCACATACAAATTTGACAGAGAATTTGCTGTTAAAGTTTATCAGTACATGGATATTTAATGATATTTACTGTAAACTATCTCCACTTTCTTGACCCCCTACCCAGTACACCCTCCCCACACACTTTATTTTCTCATTCAACAAACAAAAACACATCATGGTGTGTCTTAGACACTTGATATCCATCATCTCCTTTGTCTCCACAACCTCCCAATCACATTCTCCTTTACGCCCATACACACTCCTCCCTCCACACTATCACACACACATTATATTCTCTCTTCACACACAATCCACACTCTCCTCCCCTCACTTCTCACCAAGAGTGAATTTCTCTAACTGAGTAAGCGAGGAAGTGAGTGACAGACTATCCCTTGTTAAATAGCTTAGTCGGTAGAGACACATACTGCCATGCAGCCTCACTGCAGACAAAACAAATGATGCATTAGGATTTGTTCAGAATGGACAAAAACTTTGCTGGCTACAACCTTCTCATAGCTAAGACTAAAACTAAACGGTTTACCGTTATTTAGGGAATGTTTCTGGTGGAAGTATGCATCTGTGTATGCTTTTGGGGGTAATATACTGGTGCTGGTCATATAATTAGAATATCATAATTTTTTTTATGTATTTCAGTAATTCCATTCAAAAAGTGAAACTAATATATACATTCATTCCACACAGACTGATATATTTCAAGTGTTTATTTCTTTTAATTTTGATGATTATAACTAACAACTAAAGAAACCTCAAATTCGGTATCTCAGAAAATGTGAATATTGTGAAAAGGTTCAGTATCGAAGACACCTGGTGCCACAAATTAATCAGCTACTTAATCACTTGCAAAGGCCTTTAAATGGTCTCTCAGTCTAGTTCTGTAGGCTACACAATCATGGGGAAGACTGCTGACTTGACAGCTGTCCAAAAGACGACCATTGACACCTTGCACAAGGAGGGCAAGACACAAAAGGTAATTGCTAAATAGGCTGGCTGTTCACAGAGCTCTGTGTCCAAGCACATTAATAGAGAGGTGAAGGGAAGGAAAAGATGTGGTCGAAAAAAGTGTACAAGCAATAGGGATAACCGCACCCTGGAGAGGATTGTGAAACAAAACCCATTCAAAAATGTGGGGGAGATTCACAAAGAGAGGACTGCAGCTGGAGTCAGTGCTTCAAGAACCACCAAACAGACGTATGCAAGACATGGGTTTCAGCTGTCTCATTCCTTGTGTCAAGCCACTCTTGAACAAGACACAGCTTCAGAAGCGTCTCGCCTGGGCTAATGACAAAAAGGACTGGACTGCTGCTGAGTGGTCCAAAGTTATGTTCTCTAATGAAAGTAAATTTTGCATTTCCTTTGGAAATCAAGGTCCCAGAGTCTGGAAGAAGAGAGGAGAGGCACAGAATCCAAGTTGCTTGAAGTCCAGTGTAAAGTTTCCACAGTCAGTGATGGTTTGGGGTGCCATGTCATCTGCTGGTGTTGGTCCACAGTTTTTTCTGAGATCCAAGGTCAACGCAGCCGTCTACCAGGAAGTTTTAGAGCACTTCATGCTTCCTGCTACTGATCAACTTTATGGAGATGCAGATTTCATTTTCCAACAGGACTTGGCACCTGCACACAGTACCAAAGCTACTAGTACCTGGTTTAAGGACCATGTTATCCCTGTTCTTAATTGGCCAGCAAACTCGCCTGACCTTAACCCTATAAAAATCTATTGGGTATTGTGAAGAGGAAGATGCGATACGCCAGACCCAACAATGCAGAAGAGCTGAAGGCCACTATCAGAGCAACCTTGGCTCTCATAACACCTGAGAAGTGCCACAGACTGATCAACTCCATGCCCTGCCGCATTGCTGCAGTAATGCAGGCTAAAGGAGCCCCAACTAAGTATTGAGGGCTGTACATGATCATACTTTTCATGTTCATACTTTTCAGTTGGCCAACATTTCTAAAAATCATTTTTTCAGAGATACTGATTTTGGGATTTTCATTAGTTGTCAGTTATAATCATCATAATTAAAAGAAATAAACATTTGAAATATATCAGTCTGTGTGTAATGAATGAATATAATATACAAGTTTCACTTTTTGAATGAAATTACTGAAATAAATCAACTTTTTTATGATATTCTAATTATATGACCAGCACCTGTAGATCACAGCCCCTGGAGATTATTGACTACCAGCAGGCCCTGTGGTGTAATGGGAACATCCCAGTCCTTCAATATTGTGACCCTGATTCCTCCCTCAGATGTTCCAAATTATGTATTTCAGAAATGTTTATCTACTCTGTACTTTTCAGCCTTCACACAACAATATATATCCCCTCTGTAATACCATGATTCTCATATATTTAAGATAATTGTTTTATGTGACCTTTTTATACTGTTATTATTTTCCAAAGAAACAAATCAGCCATGGAGTGATTGGAGTCATTGTTTTCATTATAAGTAGGCTGTATAGGTATTAGCTGGCCATCTATAGCAATCTTTGTACAAGAATACTCTTTAGTTCCGTTAATAAATGTTCTGCATTTCAGCAAAAATGTAATGGCTGAGGTAAAATTTGCATTCTGCTGTTTAAATAGCGTAATGGTTAAAGACAGTCTGCCACATAGAAAACCAGTGATTGAAACCTGCCAGCAACAACAATACTCATCTCTTCTTATTGGCTGAACTAGGGTTGCCTGGTTCCTTTTCTGGTTTCACAGTCTTTTTGTTTTGACACCTCTTCTTCGATTGGACATCCTGACTACAAGTTGCATTGGGTATTTTTATATAGCAAAAATTATTAATGAGAGCATGCAGTGAGATGCTTCCTGTGCCCTGCTTGGCCCCCTGTAACGCTGCTCGCAGCTTGTTATTTGTTAATTGCTTCAAAACATTGTTGAAAAATAAATGGCGATTTCTCAAAAAGGGTATTGACATTGTTGTACATAAATAAAGACATCTCTAGCTTTTTGCGAGTACAGTAAATCTGTAGTAGTCTGATGTTTTGCTCAACAACCACCAAGATTGTCAAAACTTTGCAGAAACCCCAGGCATGCGAATGCATGTTTGCAATCGTGAACATCCGCACACAAATGCGTTTTACCTGTGTGTAACCTGTGATTATTAGGGCCACCAGAGATAGAGTTTCAAAATGCAAAAGAAATAAATAAACTGTGATCATACACCTGCACTCTTAGTTTAAAGTCAATGTCGTCAGCAGCCAATGATGAGCAATGGATGCAATATTCTGAGATGCAAAGCAAGCAGAATCACATTGCCTACCTGTATGGACGGAGTTGAGGTGGTTACAACAAATGCAAATCATCATCCTTCGGCAGAGTGCTTCCCAACACACCTTTTTTTCATATAATGTTTTATCTTGAAGGCTGCCCCATGTTACAGCTATCTAACAAACAGTTGCATAATCTTCAAAAACATTTCCTGTGCTTGACTGATAGCATCATGCACTCCTCAAGTATTTTTTTAATGGACAAAATATTTAATTTTATTTTGAAAACAAAGACATTTCTAAGTGATCCCAAACATTTGAACGGTAGTGAAATCACCTGTGAATTCACCTTGATTGAACTTGCTGGTGCCTAAAACCATCACAAGCAGTTGCTAGAGCTTGTCAGCAAGGCACACCTAGTCTAAGCCCCCAGTTAAACTTCAGCTTCTGCCTTAAGTTTTGTCATCTGCAAATTAAATGCATGCTCAGTCAGGTTGAGATCAGGTGATTGACTTGGCCATTGCAGAATAATTCAGTTCTTTGCCTGGGTTGCTTTTGCAGTTTGTTTTGGGTCATTCTTGTCTGTAAAGTGAAGTTCCATCTCAGAATGTACCAAACTGTTGATTTGGCTACTCCTAATGTTCCTTCTATCACTGCATGAAAAGGGCTGTTTCGGTGTGTCCATACAAGTAAAGATTTTTGTAATGGTGACAAGTAAAAGGCCTGTACAGAGAAGTTGCGATATAAAAGGATTTTAACCAGTCCTAAAAAGTCAGCTCTTGACATTTCTGGAAACTCCTCAAACTTTGCGCATGCAAATTAGTTCTTAACACTAGTCTTTTGTCCTCGTTCTAATTTCAACAGTTTACACTCAGCAGGCAACTTAAAGTTAAAAAGCAGTATACTTAAAGTGTTGTACTTTTGGACAAAACGTATTATAGAAATAGTTCATTGAGTGAAATAACCCAGTTGTTTTAAAATGTTGTATACTTGTATATAATTTAAATCAAATAATAGTATACATTTTAACACACTGAAAGTACATTATATGTACATTATATTTTTAAAAAATATATTTTTAAACCATGGTGCAACAAAAGTTGTTCCAAAATATTTGTATTGTTTACAAGTGTGTGGCTGTTTACTATGACAACAAAGGACCGGTCTCGGTCTTAATGGCCAATCAAATTAATGGAAGTAGGAGGGTGTAGTGATGAAAAACGAAATAACCCAATCTGGCGAAGAAACCCAGGAGTGAGGGTGATTTTCAATGACCAGTGTCATTAAGAGGATTGGCGTTCACTGAAATTATTTGTATTTGTAAATCACAGTCTGCAGTAGTATGTTTCACAGCGTTTACAAGCAGATATACCCATGAGGACTCTGATCAGCACGGCATAGCTTTTCTGACCAATGAACTGAGTGCTTGATGAGTCCGTCACATTTTCATGTTTTAACCAATCTGAGTAGATTCTGCAACACAAGTGTTTTAACTCATAGTCATGTATAGCAGGGGAGGAAAAACAGGTTTCAGCATTGTCGCCCTCTCCTACATGCTTGTACCTCAGTTGTTGATACTAAACCAAACCTTTTATCCAGTCAGTTCAACGCGACAGTGCATTTGAAAAGTATGAAAAACTGTTTTGATTGAAAAAAATACAAACGTTGTAGGAATAACAGCATGCTTTTCAAACCCGGGTCTCACACATGAAAGGTTGTGTCACTAACCACTACACCACAGAGCTCTACATTCATTGAGTGTCAGTATAGCCTCTTGTGTCTATGAACAAATCCTCTTTTGCCGCTGGCCGTTTTAACAGCTAATTGGCCATTCGTGAATGATATTGATACAGTTTAACTGACTTACATTTCTTACTAAGTTTACCTCCACCACAAGCGGCAATGAATTGTTAGCTTTTGCCACTGGCCGTTTGAACAGCTTATTAGCCAGTAATTTGCTTTACCGGTATCTACTAACTTACTGGAATAGTCATAGGAATTGAGCAATTGCTAGCGAGTCTGCCAAAGCTATTTCATTTCATGGCATAAGAACTTATTTTTTTCTTTCATGGCATAACAATATATTTTTTCTTTCATTTGTGAATGACATTGATACAATAAATATCAAGAAAGGTGATGATAACTTTTTCATCAAGTGAAACGACGAGAGAATCGTGGAAATAAAATAAATAAATGTTGTTGTTCACAATAGATTCAAACTTGAGAGGCACTGTCTTTAAACATAATGCCACAGCATAACACATTTCACCAGTCGCTAAACACTATTGAGCATTGTGTTAATGACTAACGTTTCTTATTAAGTTTACCTCCACCACAAACTGTTAACATTTGCCGCTGGACGTTTGAACAGCTTTTGCCACTGGCCATTTGAATAAGCCAGTAATAGGCTTACTGGTATCTACTAACTTCTTAGGAATAGTCATAAGAATTGAGCAATTTCTAGCGAGACTGAAGATGAACTTTTCCATGCCAGAAACAGTCGCAATATAACCATATCCAGTTTTTGTTAAGGCCTTGTCAAATTTGCTCAGATCCTTACGCTTGCCCATTTTTTCTTACTTCTAACACATTAACTTTGAGGACAGAATGTTCACTTGCTGCCTAATATATCCCACCCACTGACAGGTGCCATGATAACAAGATTATCAGTGTTATTCACTTCACCTGTCAGTGGTTATAATGTTATGGCTGATCGGTGTATTATATCATGCATATGTGTCACAACTGACTTCTGTTGAAAGCAGCTTTCGCCAATTTAGAGGTGCAGTGATTTGTTTCTCACCTATGCCATACCATTTTACATGCTAAATTACAAAGAAACATTTTCAAAAGTAGCTGCAATAATTCATTCAGTGTTCACTATTTTTTATTTTTGGTCTTAGTTGGGGTAGTATAAACTTGACTTTTATGAGAAAGAGCATAAAAGATATGTTTGGAGGTATTTTATTATTTTCATTGACAGAGCAGTAGGAAGGAGGGGTTAGTGAGATGGCATATACTGTCAGTTGAGCTAGGGCTCATAACACGTTGCCAAGTGGCAGGTTTTTCACTATGTTTGTGGTAGCAAAGTCCATAGAGATCTTTCTGGTAGAAGTCTTTACTTGCTAGTATTTAAATTCAATAAATACATTTCAATAAACTATACATAACTAGGCAATACATCGTCACAAGATGATCTGACAGAACTGAAAGTGATTTCCATAAACTCTGGTATTAAATTGCCTGTCTGACACAAACTGCCACTGAGGTTTTGTGTTTCAGGCAACATCCCTCCCTTCAGATTATTCCTAAATCAGAACAGAAAATGATTTCAGACCTCTTCCACATATTTAATGAGTATTGGCTCCTTCCCCGGGCAAAGGCAAGGCTATAGGGTGAAATTAACAACTATAAGCAATCCGCATGAAATGGCGATCAAATATCTGAACAGCAATTACTACTACACCGCTGGCTGAATGTAATGGAAATGTTTAACATGTATTATCTATGTCGCTATGTAAGAAGGACACAAAATGGTTGATTATTTCATATAAAATATACTGTGTGTGTGCATATATAACACACACACACTGATCAGCCATAACAATATGACCACTGACAAGTGAAGTGAATAACACTGATAATCTCATTATCATGGCACCTGTCAGTGGGTGGGATATATTAGGCAGCAAGTGAACATTCTGTCCTCAAAGTTGACGTTGTGGAATCTGAGCATTAACAATTACAATATGAATGTATGTTTCATGGGAAGTGAATGTGCCTAGATAATGAGAACAGAAACCTCTCTGTTTAGATTATCTCTGTAGGTTGTGCTCTAATGACCAAAGGAATGTTTACGATGGCCATTTGGCATGGGGGTTACTGTCTTGGAAACCTGACAATGTATATATCAGCTTGTAACCAACATTACAGTGAGAAAAGATTGAGTGAGATGAGATTGAGGTTGTGGAAGGAAGACCAAGTCCGTAACCTCATGAACAAGACTCTAATGCTGCAATAAATAATTTCTCTCTCCCTTAACAAACGGTTATGCTAATTATTACAACCACTATACGAAACGGTCAATTTTTAACAATTTGTTAGAACCAGGAAACATGGGCAAGCGTAAGGATCAGAGCGAATTTGACAAGGGCCAAATTGTGATGTTTAGAAGACTGGGTAGAGCATCTCCAAAACTGCAGCCCTTGTGGGGTGTTCCTGGTCTGCAGTGTTCAGTACCTATCAAAAGTGATTCAAGGGAGGAAAAGCAGTGAACCGGTGACAGGGTAATGGGTGGCCAAGGCTCATTGATGCATGTGGGGAGTGAAGGCTGCCCTGTGTGGTTCCGATCCAACGAGCTACTATAGCTCAAATTGCTGAAAAAGTGAGTGTTGGTACAGATTGAAAGGTGTCAGAAGACAGAGTGCATCGCAGTTTGTTGCGTATGGAGCTGCGTAGCTGCAGACCAGTCAGGGTGACCCATGTCACTGCCGAAAGCACCTACAATGGGTACGTGAGAATCAGAACTGGACCACAGAGTAATGGAAGAAGGTGGTTTGGTCTGATGAATCACATTTCCTTTCACATCACGTGGATGGCCTGGTGCGTGTGCGTCACTTACCTGTAGTTAACACATGGCACCAGGGTGCACTATGGGAAGGATGCAAGCCGGCGGAGGCAGAGTGATGCTTTGGGCAATGTTCTGCTGGGAAATCTTGGGTCCTGCCATTCATGTGGATGTTACATTTACACGTACCACCTACTTGAGCATTGTTGAAGACCATGTGCACCCTTTCATCAAAACATATTCTCTGATGGCATTGGCCTCTTTTAGCAAGATAATGCGCCCTACCACAAAGCAAATATGGTTCAGGAATGGTTTAAGAAACACAAACCATTCCTTGGCCATGACCTGGCCTCCAAATTCCCCAGATCTCAATCCAATCAAGCATCTGTGGGATGTACTGGACAAACAGGTCCGATCCATGGAGGCACCACCTCGCAATTTACAGGCCTTAAAGGAGCTGCTGCTAACCTCTTGGTGCCAGATACCACAGCACATCTTCAGAGGACTAGTGGAGTCCATTGTGTATTAATATTGCACCCTACTGCACCCTGTAGGCTATGAAGACCATTTGGTGCTTTCAGGGGGTTTTCATTGTCAATAATGACAACTGCACATAATACTAAACTGTACATGTAATTAAACAAGGAACCAGTCAAGCCTAGTTCTGCCGGCCCACAACAGACAGCGTTGCCACCTCGAAATTCAAACCCGGGTCACCTACATGAAATGCTGTGTCGTTAACCACTACACCACAGAGCTGTACATTTGCTGGGTGTCAGTATAGCCTCGTCTCTATCATGAACAAATCTTTTGCCGCTGGCCGTTTTAATAGTTAATTGGCCATTCATTAATGACAGTGATACAGTTAAACTGACTAACGTTTCTTACTAAGTTTACCTCCACCACAAATAGCGGCTATGTATTGCGTTTGCCACTGGCTGTTTTAACAGTGTGCTAGCCAGTAATAAGATTGACCTGTATCTACTAACTTACTAGATTAGTCATAAGAATTGAGCAATTGCTAGCGAGTCTGCCAAAGCTATTTCATTTCATGGCGTAAGAACGTTTTTTTTTTTTCATGGCAAAACAACTTTTTTCTTTCATTCGTGAATGACATTTATACAAGCACTATCAATAAAGGTGACGATTACAAACTTTTTCATCAAGTAAAAAGATGAGAGAATCGTAGAATCTACCAGAAATAATTATTAAATGTTCTTGCTCACAATAGATTCAAACATAGGCCTTCCACATGAGAGTCACTGTCTTTAACCACTATGTCATGGCATTTCGTATTTCACCAGGCTACTAACTTCCTAGGAATAATGATAAGAATTGAGCAATTGCTAGCGAGACTGGAGAGGAACTAATCGCAATATAACCGTATTCAGTTTCAGTTAAGGCTTACTATAACGTAACTACTCTGTTAAGCCAGCAAATGTGTTTGTCTATCATTACCCAAAATGCACACACAGATGCATACTTCGAAAATCCACCAGAAACAGTCGCACTATAACCGTAACCAATTTTATTTCAGGCTTACTATAACATAGATACTAACAGTTTTAGCCAGCGAAGTTTTCGTGTATATGGAATAATTCATACCTCGCCTTGCATGCGAGGAGATACGAACTAGGGACCTATACTTCACAGTTCCTCTTCTCTACCCACTGAGCTATTTAACAAGGGGCAGGTAAGCAGACATTCACACTTCTTAGCCGGCTCCGCTTACGCGGTAAAGCAAAAAATATAGAGAGAAACCAGGGGCGAAAATCTGATATAAACTTTGGAGGGGACAGCTACATGACATTTTCTCAAGAGCAGTTATTGAGGGGCACAAGTGATTATGGACACGTCTTATTATCAGAGGCGTCGCTAGGATCCCAATACATTCGGGGCTTTGCCCACCCAGCCGCTGCACCAGGGACAGAAAGTACACAGTTTTGAATGTACATTCGGAAAATTTCAATGTACACACTAGCGCCCTACACATCTACATTGTCATAACATAACGCGATCATAATTATTTTGGGTCAATTTGAGATCCGGGCTATTCATAAAATATGTCTTTTGGAATTGAGGCAAAAATGTACCACCTTGGATTTTGTACTTTGGTCATAACACATTATCTCACATGGTTTTGGGAGATTTAAAGTGTAATCTTGGAAAATGTATGCAGGCCCGGATGTTCTTTTTTGCGAGAAAATGTCTTCCATCTTGCAGTCCTACCCAACAGCTAAGACTTAAGTCCCTCTCCTGCTTTGTACCTACAGTATCAGCTCTAAGATCCCTTAGATTTTTTGTTAGCTCCTTGTGGCCCTTGTCTGTCTCTGCAGTATGCAACCAAGAACCTACAGGAGCACTAATTCAAACAAGACAGTTATAGATTTTAATTTTTTTAATTATTATTATAGAAACTATCGATTATTCTTTCACTTAAGTATTGCTGGTTACAAGAACTTATTTAATGAAAAAAAAAGGTCTGACGTGATTTGTCTTGATTACAGCCTTTAAACTATTGTGAATTTAATTTATATATTAAAAATACAAAACTGAGAAACATCCTCATAATGCCTTATAGTAATGATGGTGCTAATTTGGTGTACCATGGGGGGTTTTCACCAAAAATAACACTGCATTTAGGTCAAAATGTTAATTCAACGTTAGGTTAGACCAGAAAATATTTATTCCGCTTAGCTACAGAATCTCCTGCGTATTATGTTTCTGGCATATTTAGCATTATTCACGGTGGCCTTTCTTCTTGCCATCCTACGATACATGGATTTGTGGAGTGTGTGGGTTATTGTTGTCTTGAGCACAGTCTTGGCCATAACTGCTTCTAGCTTTGACAAAGCTTCAGTTGGCTTCTTTGGTGCCTGTTTATTTAGTTTTCTACTTGTTCAGTCATCCACTCCCAGGGATGGCTTGATCTAGGCAGATCAAGCCATCTTGACAATCATATAATATATTTGATTAATAATAACAATAACCTTATTCCTATTTAAATGAATTTAATTCTAATGTGCTTATACAACAAAATGTCAAGGCAGTTTAGACTTCACATATGTAGTGAAGGGTATTAGTGAGTGGTTGGAAAGGTTTACCACTTAGAAGGTTACCGGGGGACAGCTAGGGAAATTAGTTCAAGGCAAAGTAACCTTAGTGATAAATAAATATACATACACTCACCTAAAGGATTATTAGGAACACCATACTAATACTGTGTTTGACCCCCTTTCGCCTTCAGAACTGCCTTAATTCTACGTGGCATTGATTCAACAAGGTGCTGAAAGCATTCTTTAGAAATGTTGGCCCATATTGATAGGATAGCATCTTGCAGTTGATGGAGATGATTCGAGCTTTGTGACATGGTCCATTATCCTGCTGGAAGTAGCCATCAGAGGATGGGTACATGGTGGTCATAAAGGGATGGCTATGGTCAGAAACAATGCTCAGGTAGGCCGTGGCATTTAAACGATGCCCAATTGGCACTAAGGGGCCTAAAGTGTGCCAAGAAAACATCCCCCACACCATTACACCACAACCACAGTGTTAACAAGGCATGATGGATCCATGTTCTCATTCTGTTTACGCCAAATTCTGACTCTACCATCTGAATGTCTCAACAGAAATCAAGACTCATCAGACCAGGCAACATTCTTCCAGTCTTCAACTGTCCAATTTTGGTGAGCTTGTGCAAATTGTAGCCTCTTTTTTTCCTATTTGTAGTGGAGATGAGTGGTACCCGGTGGGGTCTTCTGCTGTTGTAGCCCATCCGCCTCAAGGTTGTGCGTGTTGTGGTTTCACAAATGCTTTGCTGCATACCTCGGTTGTAACGAGTGGTTATTTCAGTCAAATTTGCTCTTCTATCAGCTTGAATCAGTCGGCCCATTCTCCTCTGACCTCTAGCATCAACAAGGCATTTTCGCTCACAGGACTGCCGCATACTGGATGTTTTTCCCTTTTCTTTGTAAACCCTAGAAATGGTTGTGCGTGAAAATCCCAGTAACTGAGCAGATTGTGAAATACTCAGACCGGCCCGTCTGGCACCAACAACCATGCTACGCTCAAAATTGCTTAAATCACCTTTCTTTCCCATTCTGACATTCAGTTTGGAGTTCAGGAGATTGTCTTGACCTGGACCACACCCCTAAATGCATTGAAGCAACTGCCATGTGATTGGTCGATTAGATAATTGCATTAATGAGAAATTGAACAAGTGTTCCTAATAATCCTTTAGGTGAGTGTATATAATCTGACTCCATATTGTTAGTAAATAAATGTTATTGTAAAAGACCATATGTTGGAAGTCCTTAGTAAAGGTTAGCTACTCCTTTCTTCACGAGCCTAACATTAAAATGACATGTGTTTCTGGATCCATACAGACGGGTCAGAAACCCAGAACTCAGGGATGCCCACAATGGCTTGTGTTCCCGGGTCCACCTAGACACAGAACTCAAGAATGCCCACAATGTCATGTGTCCCTGTGACCAACCTAGACCTATAACTGAGGGATGCCCACAATGGCATGTGTCCCTGGGACCATCCAGATTGTTCAGAGACTTATGAGCTGAAGTGTGAAGATGAACGAGGAGTGACATAGTAATCTGTATTCCAAAGTAATTTAATTTATTCCAATCAAGTAATAAAGTTACAATACAACATATTGTTACTTAACAGAATTCTATGTCTTACTAGTCTAAAAGACTATTAAGTATACCGTAAGACACACTATGGCACGAAGATGTGCTAGGAGCTTCTTTTAATGATAGACTCTTAAATAAGACTAAAACAGTGTGTTGGGAAGACTCTTTAATGAGGATAAACTCAAACAACGTTTAGGAGACAAGGCTATTTATCCTAAAATCTAAAACACTACCCCAAATAGTCATTAGCATTACTTTACCTTGGCAAACCATATCAACACAAAGGACAGTAACTGCAAAATGATTGAATGGATGGGGCATTGCTGCCAGTTTTTGTCAGAATATGCAACAAGGACAGTCATTAGGGGGCCAAGCAACGAAGTTTTATGTTTGTACGTTTTATTAGGGGACCAAGTACCGTAGGTATGGTCCCCTATTGTTTTTAGGGGGCCAAGCAACAAAGTTGCAGGAACCCTTTTATGTTTGCACGTTTTATTATTATTATTATTAGGGGGCCAAGCAACAAAGTTGCTGGAACCCTTTTATGTTCGTACGTTTTATTATTATTATTAGGGGACCAAGTACCGTAGGTATGGTACCCTATTGTTTCTGTTGGTTTTATTATTATTATTCTTTTTCTCCGGGCCCATTTCAGAGGCCCGTAACTCATATGGGGCTCAATTTGCATGAAACTTTGCATACTTGTTGCCATGAGAGGCCCGAAGGGCCTCGGCCATTACTATACCTATACACCCCATGGTGGCGCTGTAGCACTTAGTCAAATGTTGAAGGTCTGAGCATGCATATCTAATGAATGTCGTAGAGTCATGCAGCCAAGTTCCATACATGCCCCTTCTCATGTTGACCAAATAAGTCTCGGGGTCTTTCAAATTCGCCCCTTGGATTTTCCTCCATTTAGAATTTGGTGAAAAACACGTTAACGAAATCTCCTCCGAGACCGCTGAACGGATGTACATGCCGTTTGGTGTGAATGACCTTTGAACCATCATCTGTAAAAGTTATATAGGAAAAGTTTATATCTCAAATAGTATGGCCAAAATCAGCGAATGAAATTGAGCTGGGCGGGTCTATGAATTTAGAAGTCCATTAAGCCCAAATGGAAGATCAAACAGCTATGAAATGAAACGTTCTCGTAAATGTGTCTGTCAAGAATGGACAGAAAAAGTCCCATACAGAAATACCTCTTGGGGGCGCTATAAACATCACTGATGTTTCTCACGATTTTGCTGTTAACAAAAAAACACTTAAACAACATCTCCTCCGAAACCGCTGAACAGAGTTGGTTGACAATCAGCGTAAAGGGCCACTGGATCATTGTCTTTAAAAGTTATATAAGAAAAGTTGATATCTCAAACAATATGGCCTCCATTTTAACTTTTCTGAAAAACTTGTTAACAACATCTCCTAGGAAACTGCTGAATGGATTTGCACACCGTTCGCTGAGATCGACCCTGGGACCAGTATCTTCAATTCATCCATCCATCCATCATCTTCCGCTTATCCGGGGCCGGGTCGCGGGGGCAGCAGTCTAAGCAGGGATGCCCAGACTTCCCTCTCCCCAGACACTTCCTCCAGCTCTTCCGGGGGGACACCGAGGCGTTCCCAGGCCAGCCGGGAGACATAGTCCCTCCAGCGTGTCCTAGGTCTTCCCTGGGGTCTCCTCCCTTTGGGACGGGACCGGAACACCTTCCCAGGAAATTCTTTGGAATTTTGATATCTCAAACGATGCACGCGTAATAGGCAAATTACTTTTACATGGGTGTGGCACTTTGTCAAGCTATATATCCTGTCAGGAATATCGGAGCCCTTTAACATAGCACTAAACATCAGGTCCATGGATGGACCTGTGCAGTATTGACCAAATAGACCTTAAGGGGGCGATACAACAACACTGACAACTTTGAGCATTTATGAATTGTAAAATACACATTCTAAGGACATCTCTTCGGAGACCACTGAACGAATTTGCACGCCGTTTGCTGAGAAGGACCCTGGGACCAGTATCTTTAATTTAATTATTTGGAATTTTGATATCTCAATTGATGTAACCGCAATAAGTGAATGAAGTTAAATCACCTAAACACCACCTACTCTGATATCATTGAACGGATTGGCATGCTGCTTGCTTGTGAAGGTTCTTAGGATAATGATATTTAATTTTTTTGTATGAAAAATTTATATCTCAAACAATATAGCAGCATTCAGTCCCCAAAGTTTTGTGTTATTCTCTTTCTCTATTTTGGACTATTATTTTGAAGGAACTCTTATTTTGAAGGAAGAGGTGATGTAATGAGTGTGTGAATCTGCTAGAATGTTGAGTTGGAGTTGGTGGTTCTATCAGCAGTTACGGAGGGATATTTTTGAAGCTATGGGAGGAGCCATGGCAGTGCCTGTGAGTCAATGCGGAATGGGTGGGGTGTTGGGAGCATGGCAGCATTCAGTTAACTTTTTGTTTATATTGGACTATTATTTTGAAGGAACTCTTATTTTAGGAAGAGCAAATGTTAATTGTTTGTAAATCTCCATGAACAGTAAATTTGTCTTGGCAGTTGAAATTGCTGCTGCCATAAGCTAGATTGCAGTGCAAACCATCTTAAGGTTTAGGTTATGGATGATAAATGTCTGTGTAAATTCTAACCCTATTGAAATTATTATTCAATATTTGTCAAATTCTTTGTTAAAAAAACACTAATATTTGAGGGTATTCCGGGCAATATGTTTGACTAAAAGCATTTGTTTCTGTTTAAAAAATAAAAGTCTGTGTCCAGTGAGGTTTGTTTCTGGTTAAATGTTACACAAATCATATTATTGTACACATAGATATATGTTTTTAGCAGATATTTTTTCTAATTTCCCTTGGTAAGACTTCACTTTTGCAGCCGGTCAGGTTTTTTGCCATGTGACTTCCTGTCAATTAATAATCAATGACCTTGTCATGTCCAATCCCATTGACAGCTTAAATTGTTCGTCAGGTCACACCTACTCCTTTTTACAAGGTGGTAGTATTTCGTAAGATTACGAGATTTACAAGAATACACAACACTGTGTATTCAAATCGTAAGTAGGCCTGTTGGATTTGTGGGTACGTTTAAAATTAAGGTTGTAATGGGGATATTAGCCTATTTGGTAAATTGTTGTATATTTTGGAAAAGTTTATAAATATAATAAACTTAATTGTTGCAATATTTCCTATCAAAAGTGATCTAATGTAGCCTGTACACTGGAAATGGAAGCTGTTAAACAAGCTATTGGAAAGCCACATTTTTGAAAATGGTATCTTACGAAGGCGGACATTTCCCTAGGGACTTTATGTCACCTCTTCCAAATTAGGACGACGTGCTTTAGCACCTGCAGTAATTTCAGAGTGGCAGGCAGGCCAAGGCAACAAAAAAATACTCAAACTCTGACATCTCGCCTCTTTGTTTCATACTCGTTTCTGGTACTGTTATGTGCAGCTAGACCTCTTTCCAACAGAAGCTGCTTGCGCGTGAGTTTTCCTGAAGCGAAGCATTATATCGCATAGTAAGGTGGGTTTGAGCTAGTTAGCTCTCTCATTGATATAGCGAGCTAGTTCCTGTTTCAAACAAGGCTGATGGCAGATTACAACCAAATATCTTACTACTATTTTGTATGCGTTATTGTAGCTAGCTAATTTACTAATTGAGCTACATGAAGTTCGCTGGAGTTTGCTGGAGACAACTAACAAAGCTGTTTTAAGACCGGCTATAGATCACTCATCTAGCATCAGTAAAGATTAAATAATCTAAGAGACTGACGACCGATATTAGGAGAGTTATTAGAGGGTCAGCTATCTACCAAATTCTGTATTAAAACATTCTGTCACGCTGTAATTATGTTTTACATGTTTCACTGTCATGGTAATTCAGCCTACATGACTTGGTGCACCATGTCTCAGCAGGATGTTCAGTTGTGTACAATATTATAATTCAGGAGCTTTACAAAAACCTTACACCCTCACTTAAAAAAGGTCCAATCCTGTTATTTTACTAACTTAAATGTCAAAGTTGCTTGGCTAGTTTTAAAATGATTTTTAATCTTATCTTTGCAATAGTTTTGTCCTTTTTCAGTGTGTACATTTGCTAGGTGAATTCTGAAAGACACTAAGGGAAGTTATTCATCCTTAATTTTAAAATGCTTGTTTGGTATTAGAAAATATTTTTTCATTATATTAAACCCAGCTGAAAACTATTTGGTTTATTTATATTAAACTTAACATTGTCTGTTATTGAGTTGTCACAGCATGTAATGGAATGGCATGGGTTAAGGTAGGTATTAGGTTACAAATAGCAGAAAGGAATTAAATGAAGCTAAACGTGAAGCGTCTGTTTCTGAAATTAGACATTCTGATGTACTTTTGTTTAGTTGTACATTGGCTACTTCCACATCTTTCATTCCTCAAAACATTGATTGATTGACTGGCTGGTTTCTACAGTGAGCTGTTTCTTTTTTGCACTTTTTGACCTAATATTGACCTCAACACATACGTCTACTCCAGACTGTAGCAACACAAAAACTCAGACTATATAAAGCTTAATTTATCAAAGGAAATTTGCTGTTTGAAATAATTAAGTGATGTTTTAATACCACATTAGCAATTTGGCATGATCACTCAATGATAAGGTGTTGGAGTAATGGTTCTTGGAAATGAGGCCTTAATCAAAAATACTTAAATAGTCATGTTTTTTGCATCATTAATATCCCGACTATACTTTGATCAGTTGAATACCACGTTGGTGAATTAAAGTAAAAATGTCCTTTCAAAACAGCAACATTTGTAAATTATTTCAAACTTTTGAACCGCAGTGTATAACTTTTATTGTCCTGTTAGATTTCAGATCAGTCCCATGGCTAAAATAAAGTTTTCCATAAAATGTATTTCAAATTGACTAACAATATTATTTGTTTTATAGATGCCACACAAACCTGGATTTATGCAGTGTCTTTGGGTGTGGAGCCTGTCCTTGTGTGTTCAAGTGGCTCTATAGTTAGAGTGAAATCTGTAATTAAGTTCTGTTTGATTCCCAACTGAGCCAAATGTTGTGTCCTAGGGCATGGCACTCCCCCCTAATTTATTTCAGGAAAATGTACCTGTACTTACTGTAAGTCGCTCTGGATAAGAGCGTCTACTAAATGACTAGAATGTATACTTGTATGTTCATTTTATATTCATGCATTTGATTTGTGTGTAAACACATTGTTGATTTTATTTACAATCTTCAAAGTGGAGTAAAACTAAAATGGAATTGATTGATTCCTTTATTAGAAACTTGCTAAATTAGCAATAATTCTGGTAATGGTGTGATTGTTATTAATGTACAGAAGTAATGTCCTATTACCTGCATTATCTAGCTCGGCTAGTCTTAATATTATTTGTAACCTTTCAAATGGCAATTTCCATTTTCAATGTGTAGCTTAGAAAAATTAAGCTTTTCACTATATAAGATTGTTGTGACTGTGACATTCATCTACTATCTTTTATTACACTGATGCTGAGAATGTTTTGTTATAATCTAAGCTATTCTGCAAATAATGTCAATTGACAGTGTGTCATTAGGGTTTCAACTGTATGCCAAAATCCTATTCTGTTTGTTCCAGTTCCCTGTTATTCTTCTGGCAAAAAACTCTCCTTTCTGCAAATTCCTGTGAGTAAAAATGGTGTAAAGGTACCCAGATTAATATAGTAAAGCGTCAAGAAACACAACTTCTGGTGCAGTGGACATGCCAATCAGCCTCATGGTGGCACAAGCTTGTGAGGCTTGTGCCACACCCATCCCTTTTGACCTGGTCTTGGAAATCAGTCCATAGGTGTATCTCCTCACTATGATTTTTTTTTGCCATTGAGACCCAAACATTTCCATAATGGATTTTCAGCCATCTTAGTTATTTTGAAAAACACTTAAAACACTACTCATATGGCAGCAAATGACCAATCTTGATGTAGTTTGACAATTGGTATCTATGTATGAAGATCTTCAAGTGTTGTATGAACCAGTATGTAAAAAAACTACATGGGATCACAATTGGACAGGATAAAACATCCAACATTGGCTTAATGTTTGTACACGTGTGCAGTTTTTTTACCCTACATACCATATTGCATAATTTTCATGCTAACTAAATGCTGAAACCCGCTAAATGCTGCTTGCAGCTTTAATTGAAGTTGCAAATGTAAAACAATTGCTTAGTTACAGTAACATATACATTCCAAGGGTCTTCAAAGTTTCCTTTTGTCATTACTTGGTCCCCTTAATCGCTGCTTGCAGCTATATTTATTATTATTCTTCTCCAGGGCCATTTTCAGAGGTCCATAGCTCGGTCCCCTCTGGTTCAAAACGCTCCAAACTTTGCCTGATTGTAGAGGGCCATACTTCTCATGGTACCCATACTCCTCATGGTGGCAATGTAGCACTCAGTCGAAAATAGAAAAAGTGAAGCTCAGATCTCATGAACCGAATGTCGTAGAGACATGCAACCAAGTTCCAGATATACCCCTTCTCATGCTGACCGAAATAGTATCTGGGGTTTTTCAAATTCGCCCCTTGGATTTTCCTTGATTTTGAATTTAGTGAAAAACACGTTAACGACATCTCCGAGACCACTGAACGGATTTGAATGCCGTTTGGGTTGAAGGACCTTTGAACCATTATCTTTAAAAGTTATATAAGGAAAGTTGATATCTCAAATAGTACCGCTGAAATCAGCGAATGAAATTGAGCTGGGCGGGTCTATGACTTTAGACGTCCATTAATCCCAAATAGAACATCAAACGGCTTTGAAACAAAACGTACTACTACATGTGTCTCTCAAGAATGGACAGAAAAATTCCCATGCAGAAATACCTCTTGGGGGCGCTATAAACATGACCGATGTTTCTCACGATTTTGCCGTGAATATAAACACTTAAATGACATCTCCTCCGAAACCACTCAACAGATTTGGTTGACAATTGGTGTAAAAGGACCACTGGACCATTGTCTTTAAAATGTATATAAGAAAAGTTAATATCTCAAACAATGTGGCCTGCATTTTGACTTCTGGGAAAAACTTGTAAACAACCTCTCCTCTGAGACTGCTGAACGTTGCCGTTTGGTGTGAAGGACTTTTGAACCATTATCTTTAAATGTTATATAAGTGTGCTGCCCTTACAATGCGATCTCTTGTACAAAGCTAGACAGCCAGTGAACATTCAAAAGTCCTCCAATAAACACACAAGGCTTGACTTTTCTTGTATTTTACTGAAGCTGTTTCCTCTTGTTGTTTTGTTTTGTAAAACTGAAACATTACAGAATATGAATATAAATCAGTACACAAAACATGAACATATGCATACATATAACTGTTACTACATAATTCCTCTCAAAGTGTAAAACAATCAATTTAGCCTACTGTATGAAAACACAGTTCACCTACAAGTCACAAACAATTAAAGCAGAACTAGCTACAGCTGTACTGCTAGCTAACAGAGCACATGTTTTACCAAACATAAAAAAGTTTCTAACATGACATTCCTTACCAATGCAAGTGATTGAAAATGTTTACACATTACTTACAGGCACATAGTCTCCAAGGCAGAAGCGTATCAGAAATAAATTCAGCAACATTAATCCAGCACTGACTTTCTTGCCTGTCAGAGTTCTACTGAAGAAAGTGCTTCCCTCAATTATTAACTCTGACCAGTAGAGGGCAGCACACAGCATGTCACAGCAATACATTTTCACCTTACAGAAATACCGCTTGGGGGAGCTATAAACATAACCGATGTTTCTCACGATTTTGCCGTTGATAAAAACACACTTAAACGACATTTCCCCCAAAACAGCTGAATGGATTTGGATGACAATTGGTGTAATGGACGACTGGACCATTGTCGTTATATTATTGTAAATGTTTCTGGTGGATTTTCAAAATATGCATCTGTGTGTGCTATTTTCGGGTATTATAGATCACAACCCGATGAGACTATTCACTCTGCCAGCTGGCGCTGTGGTGTATTGGGAACATCCCGGTCCTTCAATATTGTGACCCCAGTTCGATTCCTTCTCAGACATTCCGAATTCTGTATCTCATAAATAAGTAGGATGTATAGCTATTAGCTAGCCATCTATAATTTTTTTTTTTACAACAGTACACTAGTTCCGTTTCAAACGTTTGTTGCCCACTTTTCCTCAGCCAAATTGTAATGGGTGAGGTAAAATGTACATTTGGAGAAGATAGAGGGTTAAGGGGACAACCAGTAGTCCCTGTGGTGTTGTGGGGTCATCCGTGTTTTTCAGTGTTTTGACCCTGGTTCGATTCTCCTCTGAGATGTTCCACATTTTGTATTTCAGAAATGTTTATCCACTCGGTACTTTTCACCCTTCACACAACAATATATATCCCCTCTTAATTACCATGATTCTCATATGTTTAGGAGAAGAATTGTTTTACGTGACCCTTATATACTGTTAATGTTTTCCAAAGACACAAATCAGCCATGGAGTGATTGGAGTCATTGTTTTCATTATAGATAGGATGTATAGCTATTAGCTATATAGTCTTTGTGCAAGACTACTCTTTAGTTCCGTTAATAAATGTTTTTTTGTCCACGTTATTTCTGCAAAAATGTAATGGCTGAGGTAAAAGGTACATTCTGCTGTTTAAATAGCATAATGATTAAAGACAGTCTGCCACAAAACCAGGGATTGAAACCTGCCAGCAGCAACGATATTCATCCCTTCTAATCGGCTAAACTAGGATTGCCTGGTTCCTTTTCTGGTTTCAAGGTCTTTTTGTTTTGTTTTGATTTCCTCTCCTTCGATTGGACATCCTGACTACTAGTGGCATTGGGCATTTTTAAATAGCAAAACATTTCTCTAGTGAGAGCATGCAGTGAGATGCTTCCTGTGCCCCGCTTGGCCCCCTGAAACACTGCTTGCAGCTTTAATTATTTCTACAATGTTCGATCCATAACCCGTACAGGACCCGTACTGTGGCCCAAACCTGGTGTTCCAGATCTTTAGAGAAGCAAATGTTATCCAGGACCCCTGATTAACTTCACCAAGGGTGTGTTGGAGACTTGATAGGGCCAGACGCACCTCTTCGTCGAATAAACTTCCACACTTCCTCAACTGACATTTCTAATTACATTACACATAAGGACTTCAGGACAAAAACTATTGACTAATTTTCAAAACATATATTTAATTGCAATAGTTAATACTGTAGTAAATATTGACTAAAGGCCCAGTGCAGGTAATAAGTTACCATTCTCTCAGCTAATACATTTTTTTGTAATATTATTATTGTACCTGAGCTACAACGTGTCACTCGCTTCTACAGTCAAGTGGTATATTTTGGAGATTTCTTTGATGAAAGTAACACAAATGTATATTATTACTAATAAGTAATACCGGTTACTTTCCATGCAAGGAAATATTGTAATATTTATCAGAATTATTATTATATAATTACTATAGTATTATACAATTACTATATTATATAAGTAAGTCATATCATTACTTTTGTTATTTTTAAAATAAAAAAACATTTCTTGATTTTATGACCCATGCAGAACGAACTCTCGACTTATCCCAATGTGCTACATTTTTAGCAAACTGTACTGCACAGCTTAGCTTCCCAAAACATGGCCAAATCTGTTTTTGTTCTTTATTTTAACTCATATGGTCATTGAACTGGCTATACATTTCCTGCTGATCCTGGAGTAGTCAACCTCCCTTGTACAAGCCCTTTAACAGCATCCATCTATTTTGATAACTGCCCATTTATTCCCATTTGTTTTATGTTTGCGCAGCAACAAAGATGAATCTGGTCATTCACCTAACTCAAGGGAAAAACTTGGTCTTCTCTACTACTTCTCCCTGTCTCCTTTCATCACTCTCTCTCTTAGTTCACTGAACTTGATTCAATTTCAGTTTTGTCAGTGCTCCGTTGGCAATCATGGACAAAAGCAACACCTGCTATAGCAAGACAGACAAACTATAAAAGAATACCCAACAGAAATATGAAAATCACAACATGCCATATCACAGGCTATGACAATAGGAATTTTCACTAGGATAATTGAGTCTACTGCAGCTTGTTATATAGCATCTCACCCTCTCTGTCTGTATCCCGTCTCTCTTTATCTACTCTTGTCCATCTGTATCGCACAGATGCCCAATGTCCTTAAGCATAAACACCACACAGCGAGACATTTTGAAATGTCGATCTTTGGTGAAACACCTTTGCTCTGTTATTTTACTGAAAGACTCCACCAACTGGATCTACAAGAAGACATGTTGCTTTGTGTTTCAACATGGCTGTTTATTTAACACAGCTCTTGTGTTGTCCAGCGTGGGAAGTAATCCACTCAGAACATCAAATGGAAAAGAAAAGCACACAGATGTTCGAGCTTTGGTACCAGCTGACTTTTTTCCAGCATCAAGTGGTAAAGAGAAGGGCTCATGGCACTGGGTTTGGTGTTCTCAGTTTTGCTAGCACTATTAGTCAGTTGAATTAATTAGTTTTTTTTCTGTGAATTGTGTGTTACTATGAACATTTGTGAGTGTGTATATCTGTCTCTCTGTATAACTGTAATTTTCCAGAACAAATGTACTCGCATGGATAACTCAAAGATGGAAAATGAGATTTCCGGCTTAGGAATTTAAGTTTAAGCTTTAAGCTTAAATTAAATGTAAAACTTGCAATTGAGAAAAGTGTTATAAATGGGGTTACTTTTTGGTTTAGGCATTATCGGTTACTGGTTAGGTTTATTGTTGGAGTCAGGCATGGCTAGTTAACTGAAACTGAAGTACAAGACAGGAGCAAACAAATCTGAAACTTTAACAAAGACCGACAGAATACACTGGGAAAGGTTGAACTAAAACAGGGTCCGTGGTGAGGGAAAACTGGTGCAGGCAATAATCAATGAAAACAGGTGTCCGTGATGAATTGAGGGAGGGCATTGCATTCACTGGCATGCCTGGCTGCCATGCCAAAACATGACAGAGATGGTGGTTTCATTATGCTAATGATACATGCAAGTACTCTCCACCACTAAGGTCTAATGCACAGGAAGAAAATGAAAATTAACTTAATGTGAAATTGATTTTACTTTATATAATTTTTCCAGTATTGAAAACAAACCTCAAGGAATGTTGCACCACTGGTAGTGAATTAATCTTTCACTTGATGTCAGTGATTGGTGAGTGTTGGGTCTACACACCTTAGCTAAGTTGCCGCCAACATAAAGAAGTTAACATGCTGCTGTGGGTAAACAGCTGGGTACAGCTGGTTTATCCAAAGTCTATCCAATGTTTCTGTGCAGTCTTTGATACTGTTGGTGTAAATACTATATCTGATATATCATTAGGATTTAGACAGCAGTATAGCAAACTGCTACCCACTGCTAGCTTGACATTTAAGCTAGCAGACACTCTTCCCTCTAGACTAAAGATCAAATCCCAATGCCCATGAGAAACAAGTGACATTGCACTGAACACTAGGAATGCAGATTGTCAATTACAATTTGGCCCTAATTCCTTCTTGGCCATTTGTTCATCTATAGCTTCTAATCAGCTAATTTATCCTCTCTTCCACTGTCATTAAAAAACTTTGTATTGTAGAGAACTATAAGGGACTAAATATACAATCAGTGTTTTACAAGTGGTGGACAAAATAACGGAAACACATATTATATCAATATTAAGGACCTAGTAGAAAGTAGAGCAACCCAGCTCTAATCCTGAACTGTGTGTAATGGGATAATGCACAATTCCTCCACCCAAAAAAGCCACCAGTTCTTTGTGGATGAATGAGATGGAAACGTGCCTAGGTCTTCCCTGTGGTCTCCTCCCGGTGGGACCGGACCGGAACACCTTCCCAGGAAGGCGTTCCGGAGGCATCCGAAACAGATGCCTCCGGAGATGGAAACCTAAATCGCATTATGTTCTCCAGAACTTCCCATAAAGTTTCAATGATGTCAAGATCTGATGAGGCATTGACAGGCAATTGATGTCATTCTGGTGCTCATCCGCTCTTGAATGTGTTTAGCAGCATGTGTTGGGGCGTAATCATCAAGAGTGGACAATTGTTGCACCATAGGACTTGATCCTGTAATCGTCTCAGTTCCAAGGTGTTACGCTGCTATATTATTGTGCTGGGGGATATGAGGAATGCACTTTCTAACTTTTCTCAGTCTCCTCCAGTTTACAATTTTAGGAGGAGATGAGGTCCTGGTCCACTCCTGCGGAGTACCTGGTTTGGGGGCCCGTTGCTGTCCCTGTCCTTGTCCACCTGGTCATACTTTTGACCTAGTCTAGAATCAAATAGACTCTGAATTTAGCCCAGAGAAATTTATTTATTATTTTAATTGGACTCTTAATATCTCACCCGGCACAGCCAGAAGAGGATTGGTCACCCCTCTGAGCCTGGGTCCTCTCTAGGTTTCTTCCTAAAATTCGGCCTTCTTAGGGAGTTTTTCCTAGCCACTGAAATCCAACCCTACTGTTGTTTGCTCCTTGGGGTTTAAGGCCGGGTGTCTCTGTAAAGCACTTTGTGACAACTGCTGTTGTAAAAAGGGCTTTATAAATAAATGTGATTGATTGATTATAAAATGTCCTCATACTTCTTGGCTGTTATATGGATCCCCCATAACATCCCACACCATGTTTAACAGTTGTCAGCAGATAACAAGGCTGTGCTTTTGGGGCATTGAGCAACTATCCTGTTAAGCATCCATCTATTCCTGTCGGTCAGCTTCGACTCACGAGAACTCTTCCTCTTTGCAAGTGCAATTTGTCCAACTTTGACATTGGGTCATGATTTTTGAGATTGCACCACTTGACACATTGAATCATGTATTGAAATGAGAATTTGAGAAAAATGCACCTGCAATTCTGATCCTGCCTATTAATTTCCCTTTTTGGAACTCTGTTGGTTGCATCATGTCCCTTTGAAAACTCTAATATCAAAGTGAAAATGTTATAGTTGACACATATGTACTGATCATTGCCAATCAACCTAATGTGACCCCTGCAACTTAATTTGTATTTATGATTCAGTGACTTTCAAGTAACAGTTAATTTCCATGTGGTGTTTTCGTTATTTTATCCACCCTCTGCATGTCACTTGGGATAAGAGTGTCAGCTACAATCTTGAAAAAGAACATGTAAAAGGTGTTACAACCAACATAATCAAATTCATTTCAAGATTCGATAATCGTTAATCAGTTAAATCGTTAAAAATGTAACGAAGGTTAGCAATAAACGGTAATGTACTTTTATTTTATTTTTATTTTTTTTATTGGATCCTGACTTCCTGACTAAGTCAAATAACATTACCTTCATCCTTTTCCGTCAAGACGAGGCAACATAAAGTGATGTTGAAGTTACTCCATTTTTGGAAGGTCATGTCTGAAGCATAGATAGGCCTGCTAGAGAGACATTCTTGGTTGACCAATTACAGATGATGTTTACAACACACAAATAGCTGCTTGCATGTAATACGAGGGTTCCCAAGTGTTTTTTTCACTCTTGACCTTCATACTGAAGCCTTGAGTCTAATGCACCTTACTGCAGTGAAATACATTTTGGAAAATCGCATGCAGATTTTCAGCACAGCAAGTTTTGGATTTGGTCTCATTGCCCAGTCTGGACTGAAGCAACATTTGTGATTCTAGAGGGTTTTAAAAGTATATTAAGTTTCTTGGTTAGCGAACTTGAGTTAACAGAAGTTAAATGTAAAGGAAGTTAATTACTCGGATAATGATTTTCACAGTTTACTTAAATGTTAAATCGTTGACGAAAATGTTAACTCTTTTACTTAATGATTAACGGCATGATGGATTGGTGCCCAGTTCTGCAGATAGTGCAGAAAAGTGGTTAATTAACTGACCCAGGCTCATTCCTTCCCTAGAGTGCCTGTATTAAACTACATAAGCTGGCTGACTGAAAAGAGCACTCAGGTTAACTGTCCCAGACTGGCTCACTGGAATGAGCTCCCAGGATAACTGTCCCAGACTGGCTTAATAGAAAAAGAGCTCCAGTTAACTGCCCCAGGCTGGATCACTGGAAAGAGTACCCATATTAACCGACCCAGAATGACTGGGACATTACATCATATAATTGGAAGATTGGTGCCTCAGATAAGATTTTATGTATGTTGTTTACAGGTAAAATGGCTTGCAGGTTCTAATTACCTTCTCTGTCTTACTGAGTGGGGAGAAATTGTAGCTGGCACAGTTTCTTCAATAAAGCATGGCCCACTGGCTTCACAGCGATTCCTAGGCTGGGGAACACTTCCTACTTTGAGGACAGATGAGTTGAGGAGCGACAGCCACATGGATTAGTGCAGCCCGTCAAGGTCTGACAGCACACTGACAATTTAATCGCCACAACAGCTCCCCGCAGAATGACGAAGGGTAGAAGAGAAGAGTGGTGGAAAAAAGTTAAAAGACGATGTCGTCTTCATTAATATGATTCGTTTTGTCGTATCATATCCCGTTAATACTGCTGTCAAGGGCTCCTGGATCCCCCTGTGTGTGTGTCTCAGATAGAGTATATGTATGAATATACTGTGCAGTACATTGTTCAAAGTTTGCAATATTGAAATAGAAAAGCCTGCATATGTATCTATGTCACTACTGGATCATGTTATTCTGCATCTTTGTTTATGACAACACACACAGAGTTAGTAAATCCTGATATATTGGTCCCCAATGTCTTTTTTGCTTGTCCCCACAAGCAAAAGGGCTGTTTCTGGCTCAGGGATTACATTTTGAGTAAAACATACAATTTAGGTCAATGTTAAGGAAATGGGGTTTTAGGTTTAGGTTTTCAAGATAGTTTAGGCAGAGAGACTAGGCATAGAGACAACATTATTGAGGTATTGTTTAGGGTTAAATTTATGTTAAGGTTTGGATAAGGGTTAAGGTTAGAAAAAAGGGAGAAATCTAGTTTTTTGCTGGTCGCTAAAATGGAAACAAATGTTTGTGTGTGCTGGATGTGGGTGTATTTGTGTTAGTATGTGTTCCATACCTATTGCCCTGATCTCACCATAGTTGTTATAGAGACTAATAATTGCTGGTGCTTTTTCAGCTGGCTTAAAATAATATGAAAACATATTTCTGCTTTGTTCAGAATATATTTTTTTAATACAGAAAGCTAAAAACCCACAAAAGACAGAATGAAGGTGGAGAAAAAAAAGTGATTGTTGAAGCTGTCTAAGAGTCATATGCACTAGCTAGGTATGTAATGGTACAGTGGGCTCACGGTTCGGTACCTACTGGGGTTTGTGGTTTGTTTTGGTTTACAAAAACGAGACGAGACGAAATTAGCCTTGTGATGAAAGCCTTGTATAAGCATTAGCAGAATTGTTTGCCTTTCTTGTTCCAACGTTACAATGCTAACGTCATGCCCAGGTCATTCCAAAGTCACCTCTTATTTTTCTCTAATCTGTTGGAATTGTATTGACTGGGTTCATTAAGGCTATTCCTCCAGGAAAAATTACTGGTAGAAAAAAAGGGTAGACATTTGGAGGCACTTTAAATATCACCCAATCTAGACTCAAACAAGACGGAATGCAACGTTTACACTGGCGAACACAGCTTTTGCAACCACAAGTTGATGAAAAAATACTACAAACACCAAAACACATAAAAGCACATCATCCCAAATTCACAATATATACGCACAGGTAAAATCAGTGGTGTGGTGACTGGAGAAGTGTGTATAACCTAACTTTTCAACTACAGTATCAAAATGTTTTTTTTTATCTTCTGTTCCCCTTGTTCTTACCTTTCCAACTGCTGTTTCCATCCATTAAACTCGTCGAACTATAAGTGTGCAGTATGCATTTCGTACTGGCTAATTACATTTTGGAAATTTCACTAGTATCCATGCTATGCACAATGCTGTGCTTGAAATATTGATAAATAATAGTAGACTATATCGACATTGTAAACTAAACATTCTCGTATATCCCATCAGTGTTACATGATATTGTATATAGCACCCATAAACTATTTTGAAACTTATCAGTATGGAATTAAGGAGTATACATGCAATACTTAAAAAATGATGCAGCCCCACTGCAAGATTTGTAATGATGCTACAATATGTTGTGCCAGTTGTTATATTCACAGAAGTTAGATTTTTTTTCCCTTCTGATTACCAGTCAGTACTATTGTAACTTTAATATATTTTAGTCCGAATGAAAGACTACAGTAAATCAAAAAAGGATGCCAATTAACACTACTGAACACTGAATCCATAATGTTCCCACAAAGCAGATTCAAAAGACTGGGATGCCTTTTCAAATTTGCTTCTCTGTCTCTCGGTTGCGCTTGCCATTGGCCCATTGGGGTGCTTCATAGGATGCTTTCAGGGAGGTTTCCTACTGAGATGTCATCGCAAATCGTCCATTAGTTGTGGGTTGCGGTCCACATTGCTGTGGAGTAAAGTTTGTCAGCTTTCAGGTAGCCCCCTAACGGCCTGGGGCCCCAAGCATTTGCCTGCTTTACCTGTTCAGAAGGTCCGCATCTGGTTCTGTGGATCTGATGCCTTGTTCACATCTGTGGTGTCAAAGCAGAAAGCTTGCAGAACAATTTGTGCACTTACGCCAATTACTCAGAACGCATTGATTCTCCAAAGATGTTGCGTGCTGCTTTTAATAAAATGGAGACACAAATAGCTGAGCATATTGTATTTCAAGTAGCTACCTACGTAAGCTGCCAATCATTGCCTTTATAGACTTTTCATCCCTCTATCAGTCTATCATTTCTCATGAAAACTTTACAAAATTTGTAAAAGCAGGTTACATAACATGGGCATTAGCCTTTCACTTTAGATTGTTTAGTTCCTTCATTCATTTACGGTATCAAACACTACAAATTGATTACATTTTTCTTACCAGAGACAAATGACCAGGCACTGAACTTGACAAATAAAACTGCGCTACTTAGTGTCCATTTTGGTCCATGGTCTTACCTGGAACTGTTGACTGCATTGGCCTTGGTCCAGAGGAACGTAGCTATAAAATTAGTCTCCTAAAAGCCAAAGCTCTTCAATCAGTCGGTGAAAGTCCACAACCAGTTTTAGTTGGTCTCATTGGTGAATGAGCCTGTACATACTATCTTATTTGTAATGACCACCAGGCTTTTAATTTTAGAGGGAGATTATATTACAGATGGAAAACACGATATGCTTGCACAATACATTTCCCAAAATATGTACTATTAATGTTATAATTAGTGATTTCTCAAAAAATCTAAAATTATCAACAACAAAAAGATTATAAGAGAAATGTTGCTATAAGTGCAAAAAAAGTTGGACATTCACTGTTTGATACTACTTCCGTACAATTTGAAATGAATTAACTTCCGGTGTATCAAAGTGCATTGATGTTGCATTGGCACTTTGAATCCACAACGTGTGTGTAGTCTGCAGGGCAATAAATATGTTTTGGAAATTGTAGGAAAATTACCAGCATATCATAATGTGCATATTGAACCGTAGGGGTCGTACCGAAAGGTTCAATAACATAGCGTGTACTCTTGCATCCCTAACACTAACACATGTAAAAGAGTTATGTGGGATTTTAATGGTCAACTGAATTCTGTGCCCATTTTTGGTATCATCACAATTTATTTCATTGTGTTATTGGTCTAGCACCATGCTCACCCCCAAAATGATTGAAATGCATTGACAGATGCTACATTGAAAGTACAAATCCACATGGCACTACTGTCTTCTTTGTTAGAATAATACATGTAAATTCCTCATGAATTCAATAAGAATATAGAATGAGACTGAAATAGATAGGTATGATTGGTAACAATGTTATGTTATGATGCTCCAAATGGCGACATTGTTTAGGATGAATAAATCGAATACACATATTTTCAGTCTATTATTTAAGCTAAGACTTATTCATTGAAACTAAATGGAAATTATTTTAATTATGTGTCATTTATCTAACACAAGAAGACGGGAATGTTTAACAGAGGCATATTTTAAATATCTATGAGTGCCCTACTCCATGAAAGGGTTTAGGAAGAGCTTTATCAACTTGTTGATACATGAATGTTTGTGTTTATCTTCTATGTTGTTGGTTTCGCAGCCCAATAGGAAAAACCATAGCCATTGTAAAGGAAGAACTACCTTGAGCTTTTTGTCTGTCCGCACAAGATGTGATCGTGACACCCAGTCCAACATGAAATGTTGACTATATTAATTTGGCCAAGGGGTCAGAACATGCATGAAACATCCACAGACATTAACATTTCCTACTGTTGTTAGCAAATTTGACCTGGAGATAAACGTTAGTGTGTTTACCTTAAATGCAAATAGTCCAAGCTTGTTTTGCAAATCATGTGTTTCTCTTCTCTGCCTACTAATGCAGATTTACTAAAATATCTTTTAATAATCTTTTGATGTGACTCACATCTTTCTGTGACTCACATGGGTTAGAATGCTTGTGTCCAGGGGAGAAGTGGTACATGCAGCAAATCAAGCATCTCAGATAAGAAGATCTATTTTAATGCTTGGCAAAGTGATTGCAGAGTTGCAAAACAAATGTTCCCTGGATTTATGCCAATATTCATGATATCCTTCTGGTAGGTAGAAACAGGCTACTTTGTAGTGAACATGTAATAGAGAATGTTTTTGGGAAAACCTCTTTATCTCTACTAGAATTAGCATAATCATCATCAGGATAGACACTTTGAAACACACTGGGACATTACTGCTGTGGTATAGAAAACTATTAGACGGTCATGATGATAACATTGAAAATAGATGTGTTCTCTAATAAGTTAAACATGTTCTACATGTTCTACAGTTTTATTCTGTTATCATCTCTATCATTTCCAGGTTAATGTTTTAGTCATGTAGCAGATATTCCAGTACTGAGGGCATACATTTTGTCACTTTGTCACATAAAAAACAATACAGTTTTTGTGAGTGCCTACAAAAGAAACAGATGGCAAAGTTCCATTATTAGTAATGTAGGAAGAATACACAGAGTATCAATAACATTATGAAAACCTGCCTAATGTTATGTAGGTTCCTCTTTTGCCGCCAAAACCGCCCTGACCCATCGAGACATCCCATACGGAAATGTAATATATGACATATATGTCCCTATATCGCTAGTGACACAGTCATATATGCTACATATAAGACAATATATTGCTATCACATATATACATATCTCTAGATATATGTTGATATAGGTTTATAACCTATATACATTTTCCATATTAAATAAGTATATTGATATATATTAATATGATGTATATGATTATTATTTATATGCTATATATAAGACTATATATTGCTATCACATATATATATATACATATCTCTAGATAGATGTTGATAGGTTTATAACATATACTCATTTAATATGGCAAATGTATATATGTTATAAACCTATATCAACATATATCTAGAGATATGAGTATATATGTGATAGCAATATATTGTCTTATATTTAGCATATAAATAATAATCATATACATCATATTAATATATATCAATATACTTATTTAATATGGACAATTTATAAATTGACACATGCATATGTATATGTTTATTATTTATATAATAATGTATGTTTTGACCATATATGTCACCGATATGTTTAATTTATATATGCAAAACTATTTAAACATACATTTTACATGCCTATGTTTTCCTTATTCCTTGTTTTCCTTTTTTGAACAGTTTGAACTTTTATCAAGTCTACACACTCCTAGTCTACACACTTCAAGGCTACACAATTCATTTCAATTTCTATCCCATTTTCAAATCTTTTATAAATAAAATGTATTATTTATTATTATTTTACCACTTTTTAACTGGCTCATCTAAAAAAAAAAAATGCACAAATTCTATTTGAAAACAAATTTAATTTTTTTCATGAATAGCCATACATCAATATATGTAAGAAAGTACATACATGCACTACATATGCAGATGCATACAGATTACAGAATAATATACAGTTTTGTTTGTCTTAAAAAATCCAGGGTCCTTAATTTAAACGCATTTCTCTTAACTTAAGCAGCTATGCAAACCCTGGGTTCTCCACTAGCATTCAAAGAAAACAAACTTTTGGTGCTTTCAACAAAGCTTGTCAGAGCTGCAAAAACTGATGACACTGATGCCAGACCAAAAAAATACCAAAATTAAACGGTTACTTCATAATAGTTAAGAAAATTCAAAATGTAATCACATCTGTGCTGTTCTAAAGGCATGTACACACATTTGTGTTCAATTGCTGAGGCATGTACAGCAGTTAGGTGAGACAGCACCTTCTCAACTGAATGAAAGTGTAGAGGATTTTGAACACAAGCAGAAAAGCTGTGCTTCCCCTCCTCAAAAAAGCGACCAATAGCATAACAAGTACTGCCGTTTCCTACATCTGTCACCATGAATGTTTTAACTGAGAAGTATGTGTTGTCAGTTTTTAAACGAACTACAGTTGAATTTCTCTTCTTTGAACGGTGGTATGCCTGGGAGTGAACGATCGCACCATTGACAAACACTCGATCATAATATTCTACAACCTGCTTCTCCACCCTATCACCAACACTATGCAAAGCAATGTAGTCATCATGTGCCATCATTTTTTTCTTGGGTGGTCCAAAAGCTGTAATTCCCAAACACCTCACTGCATGCTTTCGCTCTCGTTTTCCACTCAATAACTGCCCAAGAACAGCACTACACTCTGAGGAGGGATTTTTCAGTGTTTGACTGGCATACAGTGGAAGTGCTTTTTTCATCCAGAAAACTTTACATATTTGGATGGGCACAGACTGGGTGCTTTTCACCATTTCGATCAAGTCCATGTTATAGGCCTCAAATTGAAAGGCAGAATGGGCCCATAATGGCCCCCAATTCTGGACACTTCTAGAGAGATGAAGGCAGAGGTGAACATTAAAGCTGACATTGCCTATACCATAAAGGGGCTCCATCTCAGATACAAACTGATGAAGAAGGTCCTGTGCTTCTAAAAGCTGCCGAGATGAAATCGATGTGGTTAGCAGCAAAGCTATGCCACTTGCAAGTTTCAGCCAATGATTAAGGTATCTCTCAGGTAGAATCCCCTTAAGAATGGGGATACTGTAGTAAAGTAGCCACATCAGCCATTCATGGGCTTTCCAGTAACGTCTTTCTTTTATGGATCGAGGTGTTCTGGAGACATTACTTGGGGGCTTTATTTTTAACAGTAGTTTGTCAATTTGTTGTATGGACCTGCCTAAGTACCAAGGAGATTGGTGGTTTTCAGAGTCACACCATAGCGAAGTGATTGATATTGTAACTCCAAGGAGGACACTGTGCATGTAATCAGGGACACATCCCTCAATTATATCAAATCCAGGTAAAAGGGACAACACCGACGGTCCTTTCACACCTGCTGAAGGTGTGCCCGTCTCAACAACTCTCGTAACTAGCTCCAAAGTCTGACTTTGACATCTAAGTTCTATATTTTCCTCAAATGGGTAAACCCTGGCCTTTCCCCGACCACGTTCGACAACTGTTCCCTTCTGAAGACAAAAAGAACATCCAAACTCCCCATTGAACTGCTTAAAGTTCTGTAGGAGTGGACGGGCAACGGAATCACTTACAAGTATTAAAGCATATACTTTGCTGGTACCATGTACACCATCAGATGTAACCCAATCAAAGCCACGCTCATGTAGATCCGTGCACTCATTCACAAATGGTTCAAGATACATGTTCATCGGGGGCTTTTTAGCTCCAAACCACAATGCTGTTAACATAATATGGTCAGATCTCAGATCGGGAGGTAGTTCATTTAAAGTGCACAACACGGGCCATATGGACTGTGAAGAGGATTTGATTAAAGGTACACCATCACAACTAAAGGTGATTGAAAAATTGGGGCAATCATTTAAAGTTGTGAAGATTTGCAAGGTCTTTTTATAGAGCACACCATCACATACATCACCCAAGTGTCCATTTACGTCATCCTTGTTATTGACGGTCAACTGCAAAAACTTGTGTTGTTCAATAATATTTCGTAGTTGTGCTTCTAGAGGGAGAACAATAAAAAAGTTGCCCGATTTCACATGCTCCTTTGCATCAACTTGTTTGCCGCAAATTCTGCAACCTACTTTTTCATCTTTTGTTTCCATTAAGACCATACAATCTGAACAGAAATGCTTGATAATAATATAGTCCCTATAATCAGTCATGTTTTTGTAGAAGTGATGTTTAGTAGCTGACACTGAGTGTTTACCGGTGATAGCATTTATGACTTGAAGCATGTCTTCTAGTGCTTCATCGGTCAAACCATGTTTTAATTTTAGAGCTAGGAGGAGCAACTCATGCTCTTTTCTTTTTTGTTCATGTAGTGCTTTCTCACTGTATTCTGACACTGTCCATAAAGGAGATACATGGCTTTCATTGCTGGGCGTTTTCTCCATAATTTCATTCTCTGTAGTGCCATGTTGAATGTCATCATTGCCCTCACTTGATTCTTCTTGGTAGTCAGTCGTTTTCTGTTTCTCATGAAAGAGTACCTATACAAAAGGAATTTATTTAAAAACATCAGTTAAAACCTGAAAGCATAACAGAAAATGGAATGTTTGTATGGCACCGTATCCTTACCTGCACATTGACTTCCACTTTATTGTGTAGGATGCTTGAACCATGAGGTGTAGTTGAATCCTTTGCAACTTCTTGCTGAAAGTTAAAGTCAACAATTTAACAAATCAATTCTCAAACAAAATACAAGAAGCCCTACACATAAGGCAGGGCTCCAAACTAACTAACTAAACATTTTAGGAGCACAAGCAGAACATTTATGGCCACACCTTAAATCAACCTGCAACACAGTTTTTCATATTAAAAAAATTAAAGACATTACAATGTGCAGTTTTATATGAAGTTCCCAGGGCTCCAGACAAACACTAACAACTCAGTTTTACAGAAAGCATTTGGTAGCACTGGGGGCTGACGCTAAAGTACTGTGCTTGAGTTGTAGATACAATTAACTTTATCATCATTCATAATGTCTTAATATTTATTCAAATCAAAACGATTAAAAATTGTAATTAGGGAGTGGAAATAACTAATAACCGCTCCTCTGTAGCCAGTGTTACAACAGTAATTTACTGTGTTTTTATTTTTAAATAAGTGAGTTTTCCTACATCTTGAAACTTTTCGTTTTATAAATAGGAACTATCTTTAAAGGATGAACAAATAATGTTTTGGTCATACATTTAAATATGGTAATATTAAAGTTTTGAAGTGCTGGAAAATATGTCTAGTACTTGTAAGTGTTTGACTATTTCTTTTTTTGCGTCATGCCTAACACTTCTTAGCTGTTATATTATCACTGTAAAAAACCACGACTGCTTTATTAATCAAACTCAAATATTTTTTGTGTAATTAAGCCTAACCCAAAAGCATTAGGTTGTGCCCCACTCTCCCCCTACAGCCAACAGTAGGAAGCACTTAATCCAGGATTAAGCTCATCGGACATAATTTGTTTGGACATTGTGTTCATTGTTGTTCCTCACCTGACTGGATGTCTGTACAGGGCTGATGGTCAAAACTGGATTCTGGTCTTCTGAAGTCTGATTCTGCTGTGTTGCAATATGATACATATTTTGTTTTATTGAAAATGTATTGCAATGTTTTAGGGGGATAAATAATCATTTTAATAATCATTTTCAAGCAATACTTTGTAACACTTATGACTAAGAACAGATGTATAACCTACAACACATTAGAGAGTAATTTGTAATAAAATTATCCATACCTGCAAAGTATCGCTCATGTGCTTGATACGCATGTCAAAAAAAGCTGGGTCTTGCTAAAAGGCAAATAAAAATAACATGGTAACTAAAGTAATACCCAAGACATACAACGGAAATTATTTACCATAAATTCCAAAGAGAAAAAACTAAATTTTGACAACCATGGAGTGATTGAAGTTTAAATGTTAAAAAGCTTATTGTGGCAATAGGGAATTCAACTGATGATTTTTTTTAAAGACAAAATAGTCTGGCTTTTAGTAATGCTAATTTAGAATAAAACTCTTTTGTAATCTAATCCTGCAGCCCTGAGTTTGTTCAACTACCATCAAGGTACAGGCCCGTGGTCTTTAATCCTTACCTGTAACATATCAACGACAGCATTTTGAGGTCCACGGACTCCAACATGGTGGGTTCGTCTGCAAAGCATAAATCAAGAGTTATATAACAAAAATGTATGTAATAATTGACACTAAAATTAAAAAAAAATCGAAAACTAATAAAATTAAATTAACTTAAATTAATAAGGGGTGATTTTCCCAAATTCCTGATCTGATGACATCGACCATGCAATTAGCATACAGAGGAAAAAAACTTAGCTTTAGCCTAACACTGTTCAAATTACTCAAACTGATGGTGTTAATATTACTTTGCAATATGCTTCCATCTCAAAAATTCTGTAGATTTCAAATTAAAAAATTTTTTGGCTATTGCCATTTGCCACAGACCCATCAAGTCCCTCTGCTATCCGCATTGAGTAATAATATTGATACAATTTAACATTAAATACCTTCTCCAGCGATGCTGTGTTGTTCGTGGAATGTCTTTGTTCTCCAAGAGATACTTCTTGTACTTCATCTCATATCACGTAGCAAAAGGTGAACGGGCGCGAACCGACATATATGATCTTTGGAAACTCAAAATGTTCAAATTCATCGAGCAATCAGGACAGAACAACTAGCGCTCAAGCATTGCGAGAATCAAAGTACCGCGATTGCAGACTGAATCTCGTGATACTTTAGACTGTAGCCTATCTTTAGGCGCGCCAAAATTCAAACAGTCAAAAGACCGCCAAATACCGGTACGCTCATTCAGTATAGATAGACCAACGGATCAAGAATGTTCGCCCTTGTTGAGTGGAAAGATGAGACTGAAAAGGAAAGCTGGAGCATTGTTCCAACGTCACATATAAAAAATATCAATTGTAATGATTTTTTAGACGGACTTGATGAAAGTTCTGTTCATATAATTGAGTGTAGAGGTGGACTGAAAAAAAAACCTAAAGGCGGATGTACGAGGCAACGGTGCACAAAGTTGCAGGTAAGTTAATTTCTGACCTTTTATTATAATTCACACATTTTTATTGCACAGATAATACATAATTTAAATAATGGCTGAACTGCATGATCTATTTATAAGCTACTGATCAGATCGAACTTCGAAGCTAGTACATATAATTGAGCAGATATTCACCGTGTTTAACTGTAGGTTTTTTATTAGTAATATATTTTTTTTACTACGACATGTAACGTTACTATTAATACTGCTTGTGTGCGTTGCATTTTAATGTTCATTTTTAAGAGCTAACTACCAGTAGGCCCAGAATATTACAGTGCATCATTTGAATATCTTTGTTTGTTATGTGAGAAATATATTTAAAAAAAAATACGATTTCAGCTGTCAGACACATTTAGTGAAAAAAATAAAATAAAAAGAGTCTAGAACGAACACAATAAAAATCTAGTAAAAAATATTTCAAATGTATGCCAGTAAACTTGCAGGATATTAAATCCTTGTCAGAATGTGTGCTAATATATTGAACACTGTATCCCATTATGACATCAATACTTATTGTGGGTGCATATATGTGGTCAGGCTATGTTGTTATAGCCTCATTGTTGTTAGTTGTCTCTTTTGTTTTAGATTCTACAATTTGTATTCCCTTTTTCCCCCACAGAGAGACAGTCCACCCTAGAAAAACTACAACACGAGAGGACACAACACCAGTCCAGTTCAAAACCTCTTACCAAACGAAAATGCAAGACAAATCCTAAGTTTGTTGAAGAGGAGACCAGTGATCATGGACCATCTAGCCCTAAAAAGGTAACAATATATATATATTTACTGAGACCCAAAACTCGCATCTGCATTGCGAAAGAAATGGCTATAATATAGTTTTTGCTTAAGAATAAAATTAAACAAAATCATTATTATTCATAACTTTGCAAATAAATGACTACATTTAAATAGTAATTTGAATTAAATACTTAAAATGAATCATCCAAAATTAGGAGTACCTAATAATCAAAAAAAATTCACTAGATCTTGACAGGATCCTTTTTTTAAGTTATTATTTTTTATTTTTCACCATTTCTGAACAAGCTTATATTAGCAGGGTTTATGCGGAGTCATAAAAAGTCATTAAATGTCTTAAATTTACTACTAAGAATTTTACGCCATAAAAAGTCATAAAAACGTCCAGATTTTCCATAAAAGGTCATAAATTTCATTCAGCCACGTCTTAAATTGATATGCTCGTTCATTCATTGGTTCTGCCATTGCCATGCACTGGCGGAATAATGTTAAATGCACAGGTTAAATGCGCCAAAAGCGGAACGCTCATTTGAAACGGGCAGCCAAACGGCAGCCAAGCCCCAAATACATCAACCGGAAGTTGAAGCCGGCCCAGTGCCGCCGTCTTGTAGCAGAACTTCACCTGCGTTAGTATTCCCATTGACTCCCATTCATTTTGGCGTCACTTTGACAGCGAATAACTTTACATCTGAGGCGTTTAAAGACTCCAATTGTCCATTATTTATTTCTAAAGAAACACGACAATGTATAAAAGGCGCATTACCTATGTTACATTATGACCCCGTAGAAACTTTTTGTAAAGATAGGCTAACTATTGCGTCATAACCACGTGACTCTCAGTCGCACAGTAGAGAGATTACCGTAGAGACAGGAGGAGAAGCTCACAGGCATTACAAAATAATTAATCAAAATACTTATTCCTGCTCACTCATGCCAAATAACTTACTTATATTGACTGTCTTCTATACTCTTTGCTCACGCTCGCCGTATCTGCAAGATTTACGTTAGTCTTGGCAGTTGGCCTGCACCGCTACTAGAATATTTGAATATCTGTCAGTCAGGATGCTCACGTCATCAAGCTTAGTTTGAGTCTGCGCGTCAGGAATGGAAGTGCAAAGCAAATCGCTAAAAGTGTGCTTCACTTGTCTCAATTGAGATCCAATGAGAAGACTCTGTCCACTTCTATATACTGTCAATGACGGCAGCGCAGCGCGAGCTCACTACAACCAATGCGTTTACTCTGTGAATTGTTCACCTGTTTGGCAAGTGTTTGTCATGATATGTTCTGACAATAAAGAGTAACTGTAGTTATCCTGGAAATTTTGGACAATCTCGATGGCCGGACATGTCCGGGAAAAATAGGATGGTAACCCCTAATACTCAGATTTCTCCACAGAATAAGAACCAGTTAGCTTAGCTTCCAAAAAAAGATAGCTGACACTATTTGTACATTCTGTGAGTGTGATCGCATCCTCTATGGGCGTGTTGAAAATTGAAAGAATAAAACGAATTAAAAAAGTAGATTTGTTTTTCCAGACAAAAAAATACATAAATCTCTCATCTCAGGGGGATATGAGGGGGAAAGCAGGGTAATTTGAAAATGCTACAGGTTTTCTACTGATACAAAGCTTATTGCTAAATCCTGAAGTATCCCTTTAAGAGAGAGTTTGATATCATAAAAAAAATTCAGCTCTTTGTTTTTAATGTTTTGTACTAATATTTTTGTAATGTTTTATTTAGCGGCAAACTGATGGAAATTTGGACAGGGAGATTTTGGAAAAAATTTAATTACACCATGGACCTCGATTATCTTCTGCCACAAATTCAGTTGCTTCACCTACCTCACCATCTTCTGCCTTGCCGCATTCTCCACCACCGGTTTCTAACTGTCCACCAGCATCACCCTCAGCTCCACCTGCCTCATCATCACCTGGTTCACTTTCACCTACCTCACCTTCTCCTGATCCTCGATCCATCGTTGCACAATTAAAGGCAGAGAATGAAGCCCTCAAAATTGAATTAGAAAACATTAAAACAAATGTTGTCAGTCGTAAGTGTTAAGAAAACTCCAAATATTTTATAAAGTGGTTGATTATAAATATTATCATTTAGAAACCCATACAAGTTTGCCCTACTGAAAATCAAATTTTTCTTTACTGTTTTGCTTCCTAGAAATGCCAAAACTTCTTATGACGATGGGCAAGCTGGAAAAATGGCTTGACGAGAAAGAGCAGACCCCACAGGAACTGCTATCACCTTCCAGCATACAGGAAACTGTGAGTATGCTGTTTTCCAAACCACTACTGTAGTAACAGCAAGGTACGACAGTAAAGACTTATGAAGGGGGAGGAGAATTGATACGTGGGTCACGTTTAGGCAAGAAAAAACTTCCGCATAGGATACACCTGTGTATCCTCTAGGGGTGGAACGGAACACAGAAGACACGGTTCGGTTCGTACCTCGGTTTAGACTTCATGGTTCGGTACGATTTCGGTACAATGGAAGGAAAAGCAAAACAAAAATGCAGAAGGTATTTTTATCAATTTCTTAAGCCTTGTACTAAAAAAAAAGTTTTATTAATAAGGGCATAGAACCAGTTTATTTTTAGTGCACTGACAATAGTTTTATATAATTAGTTTATTGATTAAATTAATTAACAAAAAGACCTTGCAATATGTTTGGTAATATTACCTTAATGAATTAAAAATGTATTTGCTATATTTCAGATCAATATATTTGTTTTCCTTAATTCCAATTAACTCTAACTTTATTTTCATCTGAATTATAGGCTAATTGATTTCTGTATACAATATTACTAACATTAAAAACAAGTGTTTGTAACTGTAGTTATCACTCCCTCTCTCTCTCACTCACTCTCTCACACACACACACACACACAGTTTGATCGCGCGTGCACACGCACTCCAGCTGAAAATAGAGCGTCAAATTCGACGCTAGTCCAATGCAAATTGGACGCGCGTATAAAGCACAGGTATAAAGCCAACGTTCGAAGCGAACACAGGTTCAGAGCGGTTCAGAGCGTGCTTCTCATTTCTTATTTGTGCATCCTCGTTTCCTTTCCTAGCTTCCTTTCCTTGCGTCTCAGCTCCACCCCCTGTAGGATGCGAGGAAAGGCTGCAAGGAAAAGACGCGAGGACAGAGGAAAACTTTTTTATACATTAGAATACTTGATCACTCGAGTGTCACTTCATAGCGTCATGTTCAGCGGTCAAAGGATCTGCCCTTATGTTGTTGAAGTTTCGTTATTTAAGAAATTAATCATAAATAATAATACAGCAAGATACCATGTTGAAAAATGTGAGATGTGTGGTTTATATAAATTGCAAAGGTAGTATAAATAAAAATTATTGTAATTGATGTGAAGAGGGAGGAGAATTTATATGTGCGTCACGTTTAGGCAATAAAAAGCTTCCGCATAGGATACACCTGTGTTTCCTCGCTTATGACTCCTCAGAAAGCCTCCTCACTCCTCGATCCTTGACTCTTCGCAGTGCAATTAGAGAACTGAGATGTCCTTCAATATGGCTGAGCTCGATCGGTTTTCTGGTCATAGGATGGAGGACAGAGGAGCGAGAAGGGATATTGAGAAGCACCCTAGGTGTCACATTCTGATCTGTCGTGTTTGCACCTGTTCTCATTATCCTTGAATAGTTTACCTTCTTCCACCTGTGTTCAGTTAATTATCATCACCTGTTTTCAGTTCATCAGTGTTTGTATTTAGTTCCTTGAGTTCAGTCAGTCTTTATTCGTTCTTGTTGTTTATTGGTGTGTTATCCTTTTGCATCTTTTATGTAACATTGTGAGTAAATGTTTATATTGGAGTTCTTTGACTCACTCTTCTTTAATCTAAACCACACTGTGACACAATGTTTTATTTTGTAATATAACTCTAATATTAATGCATGTTTGTCCTCTCCCCACAGCTTGAAATTCACCCGGGCTCAGGAGTTTATGTTCCCAAAAACGTGTTGTGGTCAGCTAGCCATGCAAACACCCCCACTACTATGGCACGGATGCTCTTACTGGGAGTGTTTGATATCGAAACCCTTTTAAAGAGCAATCTTAGAGGTACGTAATTGGTCATACCATGTGCAAGTGTCTGTAGCCTATAATTAACTTTTTTTGGTAATTATGTAGATTAAACATCATATCTGAAGTCTTTGGGTAAGGGGTCAAAGTCAACAAATAAAACTGAGTATACATTATAGTAATTCTTGCAATAATTTACTAGATATGTATACTCATTCACATTTACATTGAAATATGAAGCTTTATAAATCATTTGAGTTGGTCTATTTACATTATCCCCATTTTACTAAAGCAGAATGAATAATGTAATGTACTGTATGGTTGAGTAGTTAGATAGGAGTGGAGTTAATTATGATTTCGTTCTAATCTCTATTATGTTGCTCTTTCTTAGGTGGCAAGTCCAAAAATGTGAGCCCTGGGGAAACCAAAGAGCCATTGGACAGGATAAAGATTGATGCAATAATGAGTATGTATATTACTTGGTTAATTGGGCCTGAATTGTGTAAAACCAAATGTGACCGTCAAACCATCAGAATTGATCAGTTTCAGTGTGATGACACTTGCACTGGGTTCTCAATAATTCTTAAATTTCAGTAACACAAGTTTATCTACCAACAATTTAAGTTAATTTAGTGTTTTAGGTTATTATAATTTGGCTGTTCTTAGATAAATGTTATAAAACTAAATGCTTTTCTTTGTCTTTTATACAGATGCAGTGATCCAGAAGTTTCCTGGAACCACCAGGGGCCAACTAGGAGTGGCTATTAATCAAAAGGTGACTGAACTGCGAAAGTCCCAAAAGACTTGCACTTAAATGAACTGGCTGTATTGTACCTGTTGGTGGATTTTCCTGTTCTTGTTTTTGTTGTATTTGTATAATAAAGTTGCTTGTTTAGTAGTTTTCTAATTTTGCCAAGCTTAATTTCTTAAACTGTTTTAATAAATATTTTATCTGTTTTACTGTTGTTGTTTTTTTGCTAACTGCACCATTTAACATTTAAGGCTTAGGCATGTCATGTTCATTGCATTGCAAGTGTTTAAGTTTATGTCCATAACCTATATTTAAAAATATGTATGGAATTAAAGCTTTTTTTTTTACGTTAGTTTACATCATACATTAATTCAAAATATTTAGCTGTTAATATAAGAACATAACATGTATTCAAAATATATGTCTACACAACATTTTTTCATACATTTATCAAAAATATATTTTATATATTTAATTTAAATATAAAATACATATACTATATAAAAACATATGTCACATATATGTAGGCAATATGTTATGCATATATGTGTAGTTTGTATATTGCACATATATATGATGTGTATATACACAAAGTAATATATGTCAGGTATATTGATAATCATATATGTGACATATTAAAAAAATCACTATTATACATATATAAAATACATGGGCTAGTTTTATATGTCAGTATATGAAATTGTTCCATTTTCGATTAGGTTTTATATATGGGCAGACATATATGTACATATATGTTTTCACTTTCTATGTGGATATATTTAATATATGTAAATATCATATATCTACATATATTACATTTCCGTATGGGATGGACTCCACTAGACCTCTGAAGGTGTGCTGTGGTATCTGGCACCAAGACATTAGCAGCAGATCCTTCAACTCCTGTAAGTTGCGAGGTGGGGCCTCCATGGATTGAATCTGTTTGTCCAGCATATGCCACAGATGCTCGATTGGATTGAGATCTGGGGAATTTGGAGGCCAAGTCAACCCATTGAACTCATTGTTGTGTTCCTCAAAGCATTCCTGAACCATTTTTGCTTTGTGGCAGAGCACATTATCCTGCTGAAAGAGGCCAATGCCATCAGGGAATTTACTGAATGAATGGGTGCACATGGTCTGCAACAATGTTTAGGTAGGTGGTACATGTAGTAATATAAAGTAATATCCACATTAATGGCAGGACCCAAGGTCTAGCAGAACATTGCCCAAAACATAACACTGCCTCCTTTCTATCAAAGGTGTTCCTATTGTGTTCTCCAGATAAGCGACGCACACGCACCAGGCCATCCACGTGATGTAAAAGGAAACGTGATTCATCAGACCAGGCCATCTTCTTTCATTGCTCCGTGTTCCAGTTCTGATGCTCACATGCCCATTGTAGGCGCCTTTGGCAGTGGATAGGGGACAGCATGGGAACCCTGACTGATCTGCGGCTATGCAGCCCTATAAGCAACAAACTGCAAAACAATGTGTGTTCCGACACCTTTCTATCAGTACCAGCATTCACTTTTACAGCAATTTGAGCTACAGTAGCTTGTCTATTGGATCGGACCACATGGGCCTTGCTTCACTCCACACGTGCATCAGTGAGCCTTGGTCGCCCATTACCCTGTTGCTGGTTCACCGCTTTTCCTTCCTTGGACCACTTTTGATAGGTACTGACCACTGCAGACCGGGAACACCCCACAAGGGCTGCAGTTTTGGAGATGCTCTTACCCAGTCGTCTAACCATCACAATTTGTCCCTTGTCAAATTCGCTCAGATCCTTACGCTTGCCCATTTTTCCTGCTTCTAACACATCAACTTTGAGGACAGAATGTTCACTGCTGGCTAATATATCCTACCCATTGACAGCTGCCATGATGACGAGATTATCAGTGTTATTTACTTCACTTGTCCGTGTTCATAATGTTATGGCTAATTGGTGTATAATATGGCTACTGTATACATTTTTCATTAAATGAGTGTGGGTTAGGCCTTGCCAAGTTGCTTCCAATTTTGGCAAAAATCTAAAAATGTTTGGCCATGAATGCAAATTCTAGGTCTTCACTGTCCAAGTCAAGACAAAGACATTTCATATTTGGATTATAAGGCGATATATACTGTACATCATAATCCCGTGTCTAAAAAAGTTGGGACACTGCATACATTTCCAAATAAAAACAGAATGCCATGATGTGCAAATCATATATCCACATATTTAATTGATGTTGAAACTGAGAAATGTTATTGTTTTTGGAAAAATACATGGCATTTTGAATTTGATGCCAACAAAAAAGTTCTGTGTTGAAAGTCAAATGTATTCCCATTCGTGCTTGTTTTAGGATTTCAGCTGCTCAACAGTTCGGGTTCTTATTCCTATACTTTGTTTCAAAATTCCAAATGTTTTCAATGGGTGATGGGTCTGGACGGCAGGCAGTCCAGTTTAGTCCCCAGACTATTTTACTATGGAGCCATGCTGTTGTAATACATGCAGAACGTGGTTTGGCATTGTCTTGTTGAAATAAGCAAGGCCTTCCCTGAGGCATCATCTGGATGGCAGATTATGTTGCTCCAAAACCTGTTTATATATGGTTTCTTCTTTGCATTGTAGAGTTTTAACTTGTGTTCACAGTCAATGGTTTTCAGAAGTGTTCTTGAGCCCATGAAGTATTTCCACTACAGAATCATGTCTGTTTTTAATGCAGTGCCGTCTGATGGCCCAAAGATCACGGCCATCCAATACTGGTTTTTGGCCTTGTCCCTTGCATACAGAGATGTCTCCGGTTTCTCTGAATCTTTTAATGATATTATGTGCCATAGATGATGAGATCCTCAACCTCTTTGCAATTTTCCATTGAGAAATGTTATTCTTAAATTTCTGCAGTATTTGCCCGCGCAGTCTTTCACAGAGTGGTGAACCCCAATTGTCAGTTGACCAAATTAGTTAACACCTAATACAACCTAATAAGTGACATCCCGCCAGGTTTCGTTTTTTTCCATTAAACACATTTTCCAGTCATTTGATGCCTCTTTCCCAACTTTTTAAAAATGTGTTGGTGGCATCAAATTCAAAGGTGGCATATAGTTTTCAAGAAACATTTTGCGTTCAACGATTTGCTGTCTTTGTATTATTTTGTGTTGAAAATAGGATTTAAATGGATTTGCACATCATTGTTTTCTGTATGTATTTAGCCTTTTCTGGAAACAGGGTTGTAATAAACGCACCATAGTAGGCAGCTGTACATAAAGGTTAACCTTTGTATAACTTCTAAAAGACTGCACACAGAATGGGTTCTTGTTATTTATCTTTTCCATGAAGCTCATGATGTTTGGGCCGGGATCAGTTAGCAACTGATTCTTCTTAGAACACAAGCATTGCTGGTGTGCAACTAGGACATTAAAACACATTAGCATGTGTATTTTCAGCTTCCTGATTTGCATTGGCTAACAAGTGTGGAAGGGAAGGGAGAGTGGTGCATATTTCATATTTCAGAATCATGTCACTTCCAAGTATTCCTGTCAAGTCACGTCTTCCTGTCATTCGTCTATCAATACACGTTTAAACAGGGTCATAGGAAACCAAAGAAAAGGTCAATATTGGCGTCTGATTGGATACTTTGCTGGCAAAATTAACTTTGATTATATTTGGTCATCTCAATACTGCCGACTTGTGATAAGTATAAGAAAAATCCAATATTTTAATATAGGTCTAATATAGGTATTTTTCAACATAAAAGATTTCCAACGGTCACAAAGAGGATGCTATTATACTTCTACAATAACATGTATTTACAAAATAAATATGATATTTTTATGATATACTATCCAGTTTATAAGAGGCCAATAGAAAAACACTATTTAATCAAAGCTTTCAACAGAAACCTGAAATCATTGCTTCTGAACACTGGTACTTGCAAAGCACGCTAGTCCTTGGGTTACATCCCAACAGTCCTTCCTCTCTCCACCCAGGATACTTTAGTTAATTATAATCTGGAGAGTGGTCATAGAGATGTCTGTTTTGTTGTGTGCAACATGCTGTCACAGAAGTGAGCGAATGTACAGCACCAGTCATTATGGTGGAACTGTTGGTATAGCCCTCATCCATAATGTGCACTAGTTTTAGTTGTGAAGCTAGCAGGATTGTTTTATTAGAGCTGTACAGAAGATGAAAGATTAAGACCCATTTTGACCATGCAATGGTGGGTGACTGTCCACATTATGTCCTGTATGTGCTATATCTTAAATCTTGTGTTTTATGTGTTATATATATAATGTGTTTATATATAATATACACATATATAATACACCTCATACCAAATTGACATTCCCTCTGGATGAATAGAATTATTCTAATGCAAGATTCCAACTGGTGTGGTTACGTTTAATAGAAACAGCTACTGGATTAAGCAGACGCACTATAAATAGAGAGACAGATATACACAAACTTACCTGCAGTGTCTGTGCACTCCTGCTACTGTCTCAATGATGGAACACTCGCCCTCATTGAGACAGAATGCCAGATCCTTGTCATCAATGCATGGCTTGAAGACCTCTGAACTCAGACTAGGAGACGTAGGGGCCACTGTTAGAAAAGACAAAGAGAAGGGATGTCGTTACTGGATATCGCAGACAGACTATGAGCCATTCGCTTTGAGTAACAGAACAACTTTGGTAAAAAAAAGCAATTCTGTTTCATTTCTTGGTAACCAAGATAACCAGACTCATCATAGGACAAACCAAAGAACCATGTATCACCATACATAATTGAAAAAAGAGCCATAACAGCTTACATACTGAATAAACAACTGATCATGATCACTGAAAACATGAAAAAGCATGAATTCACAAACAAACATGTAAATATAAAACAAAAAGGTGCAATTTCTGCTAGAATATGTTTTATGTTGTTGTTCAATGGCAACTGTCATATGAGTGAGATAAAGGCCTCAACAATGTTGACGTCTATTGATTCCTAAATGGAGTCATTTTGTGTCCTTTCACATTAGGTGTCCTGTATTCAGCAAAAATACAAGTATCCAACAATACTTGGGAAGAAAATTTAAAATTGATTTGCCTGGTTAGACTATGACAGAAATATTAAGAAACATTTTTTACAGGCCACATCAGGTTAAAGTTTCTATTTAGAATGCATTGTGTTTCAAAGAGCAATTTATTCCAAAAAATGTTTTTTTCAGATGAAAATGGTTCAAAACCCTTTTATCTAAGGGTGTACAGTAGAAATGTTGTACCAACCACGGTGGATGTTTCAAATTTCTACAACTGTATGACTACATTTCTAGCTGAAAAATATGTAAAATGTCACTGCTTTCACATTTAGTCATGTCATTGCGAAACCTGGGTCCTAATCCTGCTTGCAGGACCTGTGGGAGATTGACCATCTGGTGTCCTGTTGTATTCAGAACTTGGTGCTCAACGCCCTAAAGAGAGTGGAGATGACAGTAGACTTCAGGAGAAGCACAGCTGCCCATCACCCCCATCGCCCTGGGTGGCTCCCCAGTCAACTCTGTTAAGTCGTTTCGCTTTCTGGGCACCAACATCGCCCAGGACCTCAAGTGGGAGCTTGAACATCACCTCTCTTACAAAGAAAGCTCAGCAGAGGATGTACTTCCTGCGGCAGCTGAAAATGGTGCACTTCTATACTGCCATCATAGAGTCCATCCTGATACGCTGAAGTCAGCACCTTGTGATTGGGTGATTGGCTGCAATCTGCCATCTCTACACAACCTACACACCTCCCAGACGCGGAGGCAAACGGCAAAGATTGAGGTTGATCCCTCTCACCCTGGAAATGAACTATTCAGAACTGTCCCATCTGGTAGAAGGTTGAGGTCAATCAGGACCAAAACCATTTATTTCCTACAGTAATAGGTCTCATGAACATGCCCCCGGAGCCAAACTGACAATAGCCCGCTCCCCACATACACACACAACCATCAATTAAACAAATCTATGAACCCTTCGCACATATACACACAACCTCAACTGAAGAAGTCTATAACCCCTTCCCACATACTCGCATAACCTTCAACCGGACAATTCTTGCACCTTACATATTTTTGAAAAATGTTTGGGTATATTTTAGTATTTACTAATGCTCAGTCTACTGTTTTTATGCTCTGTCCACTACTCTTATTTGTTTTTCTTTCCTTTACCACATTGCTGCACCAACGGACCAGAAAAAATTCCTTGTTTGCTATGAAACTTACTTGGCAATAAAACTCTGATTCTAATTCTGATTTGTAGGCTACTGGAATTTGTAGGCTACCTGCATTCATGTAGGAAATAGGCTAAGTAATAATATACATTATTACATTGTTCAACATTATTAATGAGGTAGGCTGGCTACTTACATCCTCAAATAGGTATGAAGCACACAAAATGTATGGTCGCGTTTGGGGTTATGTATTGTTTGAAATGGGGATAAATGACATATATTGAAGGGCATTTACTACCGTTGGTGGTCACGTTGTGTTGGGACTGTTTACAATCCAAATACCTGCCTGTTCTCACAACTCTTGAAGGAACAGCTGTGTTTTCTTTTTTCTTCATTTATCTTGTTTTTCAGGTCAGTAAAGTACAGAATTATACTGGGAATTTTTATACACTTTGATGCATTCCTTTGAAAAAAACAACATTGGTACTGTACTTATGAACAATGTAATTTTCGAAAACAATCGTCCTGAAAATATCCCTAGGATTAATCAAATAGAATTTTGTAACTGTATTGTTTAGGGACTTTGCAATTGTTGCACTGTAAGGGTCTTCCCGTTAGCGGTCTTAGATTTGTTATTAACTGGCTCCAGTTAGCTGTATGCTGGCTTCAATCAAGTGTTAGTTTCATTTAGCAATTTGCTCGCTTGCTCATCCATGTCGTATTCGTGTTCACATGATGGTATATTGCAGCTACATTTTATTACTCTAGCTGAACATGTACTTTACACATAGGTACAAAATAACTGCTGTATAAGCACTTAGTCAAAACCTCTGATGTAAAAAGGGCTTGACATAGATACATTTGATTGACTGATTGATGTGACTGTTTATTTCTTGCATAAGACTTGCCGGTCTCCACTTCCACAGAAAATACATTACTCACCTCTTCCTTCATTCTGTCCATGTGTCCAGAGTGGTTGTATTACAAATTGTCTTTACAGCCTACACTTGAGTTAATCCTGTCATTCTTGAATGGAGGCAAATGTGCTACCTTTAGTATTCAAACTAGCATTCAGCTGGAATAAAGCATTAATAACTGATACCTCACTGTTAGGTAATTATTTTGTGTCCCCTTAAATAATGTGATGAATAATCCTACCTTAACAGTGACTAACTAATGACACATTAATAGCTATGAACCAATAATAACTGATATTTCACCATTAGTTAATTATGTTGTTTAAAAATTAAGTAAAGTGATGAATTATCCTACATTAACAATCATTAACTAATGATCCATTGGTCACTCTACACCATTTAGAAACGATACTTCAACATTAGTTAAAGTAAATGAATGATGTTTAACTACACACAGTGTAACAGTTTTCAGGAAAAAAGGTGTTTGTAATTGCTCATGCTTAAAAGTATACAAAATGGCTATTATTCCCCACAAACTTTGCTTTTGTGACCAGGCCAGTGATATTTTGAAATGTACCTATTTCCAAATAGGAAAACAGGCAAATTTGTGTCTTTTCGTGCACATAAAGCCAGAAAAAAACAACATATGAATCCAGATTAACATGTATTTATATTAAAGTAATACAAACATTACCACAATATTTAGTAGTGAGTAGTTTTTAATACAGGCCTACATTTTTTTTTAAATATACACACACATATACACTCACCTAAAGGATTATTAGGAACACCATACTAATACTGTGTTTGACCCCCTTTTGCCTTCAGAACTGCCTTAATTCTACGTGGCATTGATTCAACAAGGTGCTGAAAGCATTCTTTAGAAATGTTGGCCCATATTGATAGGATAGCATCTTGCAGTTGATGGAGATTTGTGGGATGCACATCCAGGGCACGAAGCTCCCGTTCCACCACATCCCAAAGGTGCTCTATTGGGTTGAGATCTGGTGACTGTGGGGGCCATTTCAGTACAGTGAACTCATTGTCATGTTCAAGAAACCAATTTGAAATGATTCGAGCTTTGTGACATGGTGCATTATCCTGCTGGAAGTAGCCATCAGAGGATAGGTACATGGTGGTCATAAAGGGATGGCTATGGTCAGAAACAATGCTCAGGTAGGCCGTGGCATTTAAATGATGCCCAATTGGCACTAAGGGGCCTAAAGTGTGCCAAGAAAACATCCCCCACACCATTACACCACCAGCCTTTTCCTATTTGTAGTGGAGATGAGTGGTACCCGGTGGGGTCTTCTGCTGTTGTAGCCCATCCGCCTCAAGGTTGTGCATGTTGTGGCTTCACAAATGCTTTGCAGCATACCTCGGTTGTAACAAGTGGTTATTTCAGTCAAAGTTGCTCTTCTATCAGCTTGAATCAGTCGGCCCATTCTCCTCTGACCTCTAGCATCAACAAGGCATTTTCACCCACAGGACTGCCGCATACTGGATGTTTTTCCCTTTTCACGCCATTCTTTGTAAACCCTAGAAATGGCTGTGCGTGAAAATCCCAGTAACTGAGCAGATTGTGAAATACCGGCCCGTCTGGCACCAACAACCATGCCACGCTCAAAATTGCTTTCCCATTCTGACATTCAGTTTGGAGTTCAGGAGATTGTCTTGACCAGGACCACACCCCTAAATGCATTGAAGCAACTGCCATGTGATTGGTTGATTAGAGAATTGCATTAATGAGAAATTGAACAGATCCATCCATCCATCATCTTCCGCTTATCCGGGGACGGGTCGAGGGGGCAGCAGTCTAAGCAGGGATGCCCAGACTTCCCTCTCCCCAGACACTTCCTCCAGCTCTTCCAGGGGGACACCGAGGCGTTCCCAGGCCAGCCGGGAGATATAGTCCCTCCAGCGTGTCCTAGGTCTTCCCCGGGGTCTCCTCCCGGTGGGATGGGACCGGAACACCTTCCCAGGAAGGCGTTCCGGAGGCATCCGAAATAGATGCCCAAGCCACCTCAGCTGACCCCTCTCGATGTGGAGGAGCAGCGGCTCTACTCTGAGCTCCTCCCGGGTGATCGAGCTTCTCACCCTAAGTGTTCGCCCAGCCACCCTGCGGAGAAAGCTCATTTCGGCCGCCTGTATCCGGGATCTTGTCCTTTCGGTCATGATCCAAAGCTCATGACCATAGGTGAGAGTAGGAACGTAGATTGACCGGTAAATCGAGAGCTTCGCCTTACGGCTCAGCTCTTTCTTCACCACGACAGACCGATACATCGACCGCATTTCTGCAGAAGCTGCACCGATCCGTCTGTTAATCTCCCGTTCCATCCTTCCCTCACTCGTGAACAGGACCCCTAGATACTTAAACTCATCCACTTGAGGCAAGCACTCTCCACCAACCTGAAGTGGGCAAGCCACCCTTTTCCGACTGAGGACCATGGCCTCGGATTTGGAGGTACTGATTTTCATCCCCACCGCTTCACACTCGGCTGCAAACCTTCCAAGAGCATGCTGAAGGTCCTGGCTTGAAGGGGCCAACACGACAACATAATCCGCAAAGAGCAGAGACGAAATCGTGTGGTCCCCAAACCTGACACCCTCCGGCCCCTGGCTGCGCCTAGAAATTCTGTCCATAAAAATTACGAACAGAACCGGTGAAATAAGGCAGCCCTGCCGGAGTCCAACATGCACTGGGAACAAGTCTGACTTACTGCCGGCAATGCGGACCAAGCTCCTGCTTCGGTCGTACAGGGATCCGACCGCCCTTAGCAAAGGACCCAGGACCCCATATTCCCGAAGCACCCTCCACAGGATGCCGCGAGGGACACAGTCGAATGCCTTCTCCAAATCCACAAAACACATGTGGATTGGTTGAGCAAACTCACATGAACCCTCCATCACCCTGTAGAGGGTATAGAGCTGGTCCAGTGTTCCACGGCCTGGACGAAAACCACACTGTTCCTCCTGAATCCGAGGTTCTACTATCGGCCGTATTCTCCTCTCCAGAACCCTGGCATAGACTTTCCCGGGGAGGCTGAGTAGTGTGATCCACCTATAATTGGAACACACCCTCCGGTCCCCCTTCTTAAAAAGAGGGACCACCACCCCGGTCTGCCATCCCAGAGGCACTGTCCCCGACTGCCACGCGATGTTGCACAGGCGTGTCAGCCAAGACAGCCCCACAACATCCAGAGACTTGAGGTACTCAGGGTGGATCTCATCCACCCTCGGTGCCTTGCCACCGAGGAGTTTCTTGACCACCTCTGTGACTTCAGCCCGGGTGATGGACGAGTCCACCTCTGAGCCCTCAGCCTCTGCTTCCTCAATGGAAGACGTTACGACGGGATTGAGGAGATCCTCGAAGTACTCCTTCCACCGCCCGACGACATCCCCAGTTGAGGTCAACAGCTGCCCACCTCTACTGTAAACAGCGTTGGTAGGGCACTGTTTCCCTCTCCTGAGGCGCCGGATGGTTTGCCAGAATCTCTTCGAGGCCAGCCGATAGTCCTTCTCCATGGCCTCACCGAACTCCTCCCAGGCCCGAGATTTTGCCTCCACAACCACCCGGGCTGCAGTCCGCTTGGCCTGTCGGTACCCGTCAGCTGCCTCAGGAGTCCCACAAGCCAACCAGGCCTGATAGGACTCCTTCTTCAGCTTGACAGCATCCCTTACTTCCGGTGTCCACCACCGGGTTCGGGGATTGCCGCCTCGATAGGCACCGGAGACCTTACGGCCACAGCTCAGAGCGGCCGCTTCGACAATGGCGGTGGAGAACATGGTCCACTCGGACTCAATATCTCCAACCTCTCTCGGGATCCAGTCGAAGCTCTGCCGGAGGTGGGAGTTAAAAATCTCTCTGACAGGAGACTCGGCCAGACGTTCCCAGCAGACCCTTACAGTACGCTTGGGCCTGCCGAGTCTGTCCAGCTTCCTCCCCCGCCATCGGATCCAACTCACCACCAGGTGGTGATCAGTTGACAGCTCCGCCCCTCTCTTCACCCGAGTGTCCAAGACATACGGCCGCAGGTCAGATGAAACGACAACAAAGTCGATTTCATCGACCTGCGGCCTAGGGTGAACTGGTGCCACGTGCACTGATGGACACCCTTATGCTTGAACATGGTGTTCGTTATGGACAAACTGTGACTAGCACAGAAGTCCAATAACTGAACACCGCTCGGGTTCAGATCAGGGGGGCCGTTCCTCCCAATCACGCCCCTCCAGGTGTCACTATCGTTGCCCACGTGGGCGTTGAAGTCCCCCAGTAGAACGATGGAGTCCCCAGTCGGAGCACTTTCCAGCACCCCTCCCAGAGACTCCAAGAAGTTTGGGTACTGTACACTGCCGTTCGGCCCGTAGGCACAAACAACAGTGAGAGACCTATCCCCGACCCGTAGGCGCAGGGAAACGACCCTCTCGTTCACCGGGGTAAACTCCAACACATGGCGGCAGAGCTGGGGAGCTATAAGCAAACTCACACCAGCCCGCCGCCTACCACCATGGGAAATTGAACAGGTGTTCCTAATAATCCTTTAGGTGAGTGCGTATATATACATTTTGGTATTGATTCCAGATTATTTATGTTATAAATGGTATTACAATTTAAATTAAAAGGATTTTGCTTGGATAAGAATGGCTGGCACATTTCATTCAGATTCACGGGCTGTTCTTTTATTCTGACCTTTTCCTTGGTCTGCTCTCTGTCTTGACTGCCATGGGTACTATGTACTGCTATGCACAACCACTGCAATGCAGGTATTACACTCGAAAAACCCACAGACCATGTTTGCCCAGGTTCCCAAACCATAGACACACATCATGCCATGATGCTATAACAAGCCAAGACTGGTATACATGCTTCCCCCATGCTAGTACTCGCAACACAATTGTATTACATCTGTGATGGTTTGTTGTTTTTGTTATGGGCCTTTTCTGTCTCAGCTGACATCACAAGCATTATACCTTTGGTCTGCAGATGACAGACCATTGATTCCACCTGCTGTCAAGAGAGTGCTATCATTGGCCAATTTCATCAAGCCGTGCTTCTGTTGACAATTCGCATGTGAGATAGTAATGAAGTTCTAAATGAGAGAATGGTAATTCTTATTTGTGCCACAACATTCAGATCAATCTGTTGTATTGATTTATAAATCACAGGCAATTTGTGAGGTCTTGAAAGATGACGACAGATCAGCTCCACAGGAAATATGCGGGCAATATGTGGGCAAATATGCGGACAACGTGTAGTCTTACTACACGTAGTCTATTAATTGCTGACCCTTTTTTCAATAATAATATTTTTTTGTGTTCATCATGACGTTTATATTTGTAAGAAACTTTTTTTAATTCTGATGCAATACATTTATAGTAAAACATTATCGCAAGAATTATGTGGCTATGTCACTCTTTTGGAAAATTGCTACTGGTCCTTAATCAGTCATGATTACATTCAGTGTCTACATATGAAAACTGCTGTTTACTGTTGGACCCTGGCCACCCTGGTTATGAGCGTATTCATAGTTAAAAAGAGTGTATATTTGCTTGGGCGTTTCCACACCCAACTTTAATTCTGATGGTTGTAATAATAATAATAATACATTGAACTTATAAAGCACTTTTCTTTGACCCAAAGACGCTTTACAACAGGTACAAAAACAACATCCGAGGAGAGAGATTGGACAAATGTAAAGAAAAGGACTGACACTGGACAAAGGGAAGGGGCTAATGGAAGGGAAGGGTCAGGGGATAAGGGAAAGGAAAGGGCAGGGCAGGGACTTATGGGAAAGGCAGGGGCTTGAGGCATTGGATGAAGATGGTAATAGATTCAAAGTCACGGTAGAAATGCGTTCAAAAGCCTTGGATTTCCATACAAACACAGTTCCATGAAAACATAATCCCGGAGAGGTATGGTTGGTTTTCACTCCTTATATTGGTTTTTAGGAAATGATGCATGTACAGTGGGGAGAAAAAGTATTTGATACACTGCCGATTTTGCAGGTTTTCCCACTTACAAAGCATGTAGAAGTCTGTAATTTTTATCATAGGTACTGTGAGTGACGGAATCAAAAACAAAAATCCAGAAAATCACATTGTATGAATTTTGAGTAATTAATTTGCATTTTATTGCATGACATAAGTATTTGATACATCAGAAAAGCAGAACTTAATATTTGGTACAGAAACCTATGTTTGCAATTACAGAGATCATATGTTTCCTGTAGTTCTTGACCAGGTTTGCACATACTGCAGCAGGGTTTTTGGCCCACTCCTCCATACAGATCCTTCAGGTTTCGGGCTGTTGCTGGGCAATACGGACTTTCAGCTCCCTCCAAAGATTTTCTATTGGGTTCAGGTCTGGAGACTGGCTAGGCCACTTCAGGACCTTGAGATGTTTCTTAAGGAGCCACTCCTTAGTTGCCCTGCCTGTGTGTTTCGGGTCGCTGTCATGCTGGAAGACCCAGCCACGACCCATCTTCAATGCTCTTACTGAGGGAAGGAGGTTGTTGGCCAAGATCTCGCGATACATGGCCCCATCCATCCTCCCCTCGATACGGTGCAGTCGTCCTGTCCCCTTTGCAGAAAAGAACCCCAAAGAATGATGTTTCCACCTCCATGCTTCATGGTTGGGATGATGTTCTTGGGGTTGTACTCTTCCTTCTTCTTCCTCCAAACACGGCGAGTGGAGTTTAGACCAAAAGCTCTATTTTTGTCTCATCAGACCACATGACCTTCTCCCATTCCTCCTCTGGATCATCCAGATGGTCATTGGCAAACTTCAGACGGGCCTGGACATGCGCTGGCTTGAGCAGGGGGACCTTGCGTGCGCTGCAGGATTTTAAACCATGTCGGCATAATGTGTTACTAATGGTTTTCTTTGAGACTGTGGTCCCAGCTCTCTTCAGGTCATTGACCAGGTCCTGCCGTGTAGTTCTGGGCTGATCCCTCACCTTCCTCATGATCATTGATGCCCCACGAGGTGAGATCTTGCATGGAGCCCCAGCCTGAGGGAGATTGACCGTCATCTTGAACTTCTTCCATTTTCTAATAATTGCGCTAACAGTTGTTGCCTTCTCACCAAGCTGCTTGCCTATTGTCCTGTAGCCCATCCCAGCCTTGTGCAGTTCTACAATTTTATCCCTGATGTCCTTACACAGCTCTCTGGTCTTGGCCATTGTGGAGAGGTTGGAGTCTGTTTGATTGAGTGTGTGAACAGGTGTCTTTTATACAGGTAACAATTTCAAACAGGTGCAATTAATACAGGTAATGAGTGTTGAACAGGAGGGCTTCTTAAAGGAAAACAGGTCTGTGAGAGCTGGAATTCTTACTGGTTGGTATGTGATCAAATACTTATGTAATGCAATAAAATGTAAATTAATTATTTAAAAATCATACAATGTGATTTTCTGGATTTTTAGATTCCGTCTCTCACAGTTGAAGTGTACCTATGATAGAAATTACAGACCTCTACATGCTTTTTAAGTAGAAAAACCTGCAAAATCGGCAGTGTATCAAATACTTGTTCTCCCCACTGTAAATAGCAGAGCTGGTTCTAGGCATTTAGCGACATAAGCAGTTGAGCCGGAGTTGTGTTGTAAAATAACACAATTAAAAAGTGAGTGTAGGTGCAAAAATAAATGAAGCAGATAAGTAGAATCTAGTGGAAAAATAATTGGGGACCAAATTAACTAAAGGAGGGACATTTTGAAAAGAGGAGAGGCACTCTTGATAAATAGAGACAAGAAACCTGGTCAGTTAACATTAGAACAGCTAGGCCTTTTTACCACTATAACCAGCCAGAGCCGAACGCCGTTTGGCATCATTAGTGTACGAATCGTCCCTATTAGCATGGACATTCTCCTCAGCAGCATCACCATCCAGCCAGAGCATCAGTTAATCTACTGAGTCATCATCAAACTACATAAAAGTATGAAAGAAAATGGAATTACCGAATTTGTTTGGTAAATTAAATTGAAAAATACAAGACGAAAAAAAAAACAAAAAACACAGAACTATTATTTTTAATCGGCCCTACAAATGTAAAGAAATTCAATTACTCAACACTTCAATTATTCAAAGGTAAATCCTTTAGTATTTAGTTCTCATTTTGATGATGTACAAGGTAAAATAATAGACATTATCGACTAGTTTGCGACAATCAAAGGATATGCGCATGAATAGTCTACATAGGCCTAAAGCACGGTTGCTTGCTAAACACGATACATTTCAAAGGATGAATAACACGTAGGCTACAGCCTATTCATAGAAATAAAATTGATGTGCTTCCAGACTCCTATCTTGTAGTGGCATTTGGGGTCGCCATAGGTTCGTTTCCTCTTTTTTGCGAGGAGGCTCAGGCATTGGTGGTGGCGGTTCAATATCTGAATCAGATGAAGACCCGGCATCCGACTTGTCGATTTCAGGATCTATTTCTGATCCTATATCTATCTCATCTAAATCATGCAGCATCTGCAATGCTGTCAAGGCGTCAAATCGTCGGGTTTGGTTTGCCATTGTGAACTAAACACTAAATTGTGTCTGAGTTGTGTTTGACTTTCTCAACCTATTCAGATTATATACACTTTCTGCCCTCATCATCACACTTCAGTCTGAGTTGTGTGGGGTTGTGTCTGAGTTGATGAGGGGTTATCGCCCATTCATCCATTGACGTCATCCCTTGCTATTCATTAGATTCAATTAGACTAGGTTCCCGAGGTAGACATGTACATGTAACAACTGAAAAAGAATGTAAACAACATGTATGCAATTTCTTAATCTTCAGCAAAATAAGCAGAGAAAAATCTCAGGGCTGCGATTTAGTTTCCCCTTTTCTCCTAAAATAAAAAACGTAAAATGTAATACCTTTGTTGAATTGGTGACTGGTGACTGCTAAATAATTTCCTTGGTATTTCTTTTAGCGAATAATAATTTAGTCTAATACATTTTTATGATCTTAATCTTCAGTAAAATAAGCAGAGAAAATTCAAAGAGTGTTGATAGGGTGTGTGTGCGATTTAGTTTATCTTTTTCTCCTAAAATTAAAACAGTAACTTGTAATATCTTTCTTATATTTGTGAGTTGTGACTGCTCAAAATATCATATTTTGTTTAGCTAATACTTTTTTAGGATAATACATTTGTAGATTTACATTTGATGAATTAGCCTACACAATAGGCTGAATCTCCTAATGAAAAACAGTAATGTGTGATAAGTAGCCTATATCGTTTGTATTATGTTTCAATAATAGCCTAATTAAGCAATTTGTAAGTTATTCAAATTCAATTTAGGTCTGATCATCCTTCTGGGAGAAGTGTGCATTAATCCATTGACGACAGGCGTTCAGTGAGGGGTGATTAGCGCCTGGGTACCATTTAGTTACCAACGCTAAGTGGCGTGGGCTGTTGGCGGATTAGGATGATAGGAAAACAGGGTGAAAAAACAGGTAAATCGTCTCTAAATCCTTTTCTGTTCGTCAGTTTAGAATTCCAACAACAGAACTATGTAATATACACCTATTTAGGAAAAGCCATGGAAGTGGGAGGGTGTAGCATTCAAAATGGAACTTTTATTTTAAATACAAACTCAAACGCCAATTGGCATAGGCATTTGGCGTTTCTAGTGTTAACCATACAGGTGAATGCAAAACACACCATGCTGATAGGAAAGGACATATCAGAGGACACCAGGAAGAGGGTAGCAAGAGCAAATCAGTCTGGGGGCTATTCAACCATCTCAATACAATTTGAGCTCCCTCAGTCTACTGTGATACAAATCATTTACAAATGGGGTGAATTTAACATGACAGCAACACAGTCTGTACGCCCTTTAAAAATATAACCCCAAGAGCCACAAAAAAATTATAAATCAGGAAAATGCCAACCCAAACATAACATCTGGAGATTTGCAGATCTCCCTTGCTGCATCTCAGGAAAGTGCATGCTTCAACAATGATTGATTGATTGCTTCAACAATAGGAAAAACTATCAATCAAATCAATCAATCAAAATGGCATTCATGAGACTGTTGCTAGGAAGAAGCCGCTGCTGTCAAAAAAGGAGCCCCTGCTGTCTTAAATTTTCCAGAACACCAGAACAAACCTGAAAGTTTCAGGAAGTCCATTATCTGGACAGATGAGTCTAAATTGACCTTTTTGGTCACAATCAAAACCGATGTTAGGCAAAAACCTAACACTGCCTACCACAAAAAATCATCCAGACAGTCAAGCATGGTGGTGGAATTTCAAGATCTGGGGCTGCATGGGGCTTTCCTCCTCAGGATCTGGACAATTGTACATCATCAAGGGAAACATGAATTCTGAGGTAAACCAGGAGATTCTTAAAAAGAACGTCAGGAAATCAATGAAAGATCAGTAACTGGGCAGAGAATCGGTCTTCTAACAAGACAACATCCAAAAGCATTCAAGCAAATTTCAATTCAGCATCAAAGGAATTACGTACATATGTAGCCCTTTTGGAAAACACTATTAAATTCAATATAAACATATCCGTAGAGCTATTACATTAAACATGAGAAGTGACATTTAACTACGTTAGGAAACCGGCTTCTATGGGCAATTATGAACATATTAATAAAAAATAGAGTAGCTATTTGCCAAGACATTGTGGTCGAGGATGCTGGGTGAGTGTTTCAACTGACTTTGTCTGATGAGTTTGATTCCAGTGTAAGGAGCGATTTTTTTGTTGTGGACATTTGTGGTTTAGTGTAGATAGCGAATGTAATTGAACCGATTTATGTTCATACTGAACGTAACTGCAATCCATTTTAATGGAATTCCTGAGAGGTACACTTGGCAAATCTACCAAAGAATCAGAAGAACGACAATTTTAGTTTTGGATTGGTGAAGACAAACTCCTGACCTTAATCTTATCAAGATGCTGTGGCAGGATAGAAGCAGGCGATACATGCCAGACACCCCTCAAACCTCAATCAATTGGCTGAGTTCTGTAAGTAGGACTCTAAAAATCACTCAAAAGAGCTGTCAGAGTATAGACTGATTATTGGCAATAGGAGACATTTATTAATAAAAGTTATCGCAACTAATGGAGTTGCCAAAAGCTATTGAATGAAGGGTTGACATATGTCTGCACACATATAATCTGAGCTTTTGTTAAAATAAACCAAAAAAATATGTAATGTTTTTGTCCTTTATTTGTAATGTCTTTATTACAAAAAGGATTTCTTGATTTTATTTTAAGATTTTATACAACAATAATGACATCCCTGTGTTGTTCACATACTTTCAATAGCCACTGTAAGGTGTTTTATACCTAATATGTTAAATATTGTTAATGTTACAAATTATATGTAGAGTTAAATATAACAGTCCCTGTAGTGAATTAATATGCATTTATCATACATTAGGATACCTATCCTTAAAGCCAATACATGCATAACAAATACCTGTCAGAGGCGCTGGGCCAGTGGAATAAGTAAAGTCTTATTGTACCACTTATTTGCTTCTTTTAATTCTGCAAAGCCTTAATGGAAGTATAGATAGCATCAGCAGACCCAGTCTGTCCAGCTTAAATAACAAATTAGGCCTCAGCATGCTATTATTAATAATATGATAATAGCATTTTATTGATACCAACATGGTGTTCAAAGGTTATCTATTTCAAGACTTCCCTAAATTAATAAAATTTTTAAAACAAAGCTTCCAATGGCGTGAACATCTAATGTAATAATTGTCTTGTTGTATCATTAATTAGTTGAGCCACTCTACACTATAACAGGGTTGATAAGTTAAACAAAAGAGACAATCAAACACTGATAGAGCACAAAAGACAGATGCTTGTAGAAGTTCAGTACAATTGGAATATTAGTCAAAACCTTCGGCTAAAGATCAAACTAATCACTGTTAGGGAAATATTTCAAAAATTTATTTCAAATGATATCATTACAACCTGAAACTGCCTACAAAATGTTATGATTTAAATATTAGTTTTTTTTTTTCCAGTCTCACTCTCTGGGATAAGTATGATCTCTATTAGAGCTGGGTATCGACACTGATCTACCAATTAAATTTGATTTTAATTCACAAGGTCCGATTCAGATTAAATTTGGATTTAATTTTAGCGGGTTTCAGCATTGAAGCTACTACTAGCCCGATTGCAATTCTTTTTCAACGTATATCCATAGTTGCAAGCAAGACATCTATGTTTTTTCCTTTCTTTTAGTGCCCCCATGTGGCCAACTTGAAACATCATTCACAGAAAGTAAAGGCACAACCCTTATCATGTGCACCAAATGTAATCTTACTGAGTGCCAAAGAACAACTGATATTGTGTTATGGCTATTATGCCATCACTGTTTGGCCAAACTGAATTTACTTACATATTACATTGCAATCATTTTCAGGACATTTACCTCATATGATGAACTGATGAAACCCTAATAATGAACCAGAACAAACACAATAGTCTAATCTAAAAAGAATATGCATTGTGTATGAACACAGGCAGGGATATTTTCGCCTTAATGAAAAAGTTGTTCAAATGAACAATAAAATTAACAAAACCATTGTATGTTTTCATAAAAGTGTATCATCACAATCAGTAATTAACTGCATTCATTACTGTACCCTGCATCTAATTATCATATATAAACTCATCTTTTATAATGTTGCTGGTTTGATCAATTTGTCTTAGCAAATAAAAAGAAAATGTGGTTGATACAGGACAGCGTATGATTCTTGCAAGTGACGATGTGTAGAACTCTGCTGCTGTTCAAATGAACAAAATAGTTTTCAAATGAATAAGTCACTCACAGGTTTTTTTTTAAAGAAATCCTCTGTGTATGTTTTCATATGAATATGTGTATATAATAACATTTAATAATCAATTATCTGCATTCATGATTGCAACCTGCATCCAATAATGAGTTATAAACACATATTTGTAATTCTGCCTGGCTCGATCAATTATTCTCTGCAAGCATTACCAGCCGTTGGTTATGACACTTACTATTGTGCTCATAAGTTTGCATACCCTGGCAGACATTTTTGGGATTGATTTTGAAAATATGACTGATCATGCAAAAAACGGTCTTTTATTTAAGGATAGTGATCTGATATGAAGCCATTTAGTATCACATAGTTATCTGGCTCCTTTTTAAATCATAATGATAATGGAAATCACCCAAATGGCCCTGATCAAAAGTTTACATACCCTTGAATGTTTGGCTTTGTTACAGACACACAAAGGTGACACACACACAGGTGAAAATGACAATTAAAGATGAATTTCCCACACCTGTGGCTTTTTAAATTTGCAATTAGCGTCTGTTTATAAATAGTTAATGAGTTTGTTAGTTCTCACATGGATGCAGTTTGCAGGCTAGATACTGAGCCATGGGGAGCAGAAAAGAACTGTCAAAAGACCTGCCGTAACAAGATATCCAAAGCCTTGCACATGCCAGTCAGTACTGTTCAATCACTTATTAAGAAGTGGAAATTATGGGGGATCTCTTGATACCAAGCCAAGGTCAAGTAGACCAAGAAAGATTTCTGTCAAAATTGCCATAAGAATTGTTCAGGATACAAAAGAAAATCCTACAGTTAACCTCAGGAGAAATACAGGCTGCTGTGGAAAAAGACAGTTTGGTTGTTTCAAGGAGCATAATACTTGAACAAAAATGAGCTGCATGATTGAGTTGCCAGAAAGAAGCCTTTTTTGCGCCAATGCCACAAAAATGCCCTGTTACAATATGCCTGACACCACTTTACCACGCCTCACAACTTCTGGCACATTGTAATTTGGAGTTACGCAACCAAAATAGAGCTTTATGATCACAACCATAAGCGCTATATTTGTAGAGAGGTCCCCACTGTGAAGCATGGTGGTGGCTCACTGATGTTTTGGGGGTGTGAGCTCTAAAAGCACAGGGAATCTGGTGAAAATTTATGGTAAGATGAATGCAGCATGTTGTCAGAAAATACTGGCAGACAATATGCATTCTTTTGCACTAAAGCTGCGCACGGCACGCTCTTAGACTATCCAGCACGACAATGACCCTAAGCACTAGGCCAAGTTGACCCTTCAGTGGTTACGGCAAAAACGGTGAAGGTTCTGGAGTGGCCATCACAGTTTCCTGACCTTAATATCATCGAGCCACTCAAACGGAGATCTTAAATGTACGGTTCATGCAAGACAACGAAAGACTTTGCAAGACCTGGAGGCATTTTCCAAGACAAATAGGCAGCTATACCACCTACAAGAATTTGGGGATTATTATTACTCAAAACTTTCCTTTTCAACTTTTTTGGAAAGGAAAGAAAAAGGTGCATTAGTCTCTTAATTTTCTCCAGAGCTGTATATTAACAATTCTCCAAGGGTATGCAGACATTTGAGCACAACTGTAGCTAGAAAGAACACATATGAAACTAATAATGTTGTTGAAATCCGCCAACAAGCTGAATCGTTTGTGATTCACAAGTGACAGCAGAGCTTCTGATATTGCTGGCTGCTACTCCTCAAACCTTTCTAGGATCTCTAGCACACTATTCCACTTGGTTACCACATCAATCAGCAGCTTGTGTAGAGGCAGGTCCAACAACTTCTGCTTCTCTTTAAACACATGGCTGGCCATTGTGCTATGGTGAAAAAAGTTTTCAATTAAGCAATTGTGCGTTTGCTGGAAGTTTGCGAATAGCCTGGGAGGCTAAGTTTAGTGTTTGTGCAAAACAGCCAGCTCTATCAATTCCACAACATATTTGTAGCATTGCCTGTCATGATGGCTGGTTCTTTCACTTTAACCTCCCACTCATTTAACACCTTCAAAGACTAAATGCATAGACTTATAAAATAGATTTCAGGTTTTAAGAATATGTTTCCATTAAGTTGACACTTATTTTGTAAATGCAGTGTAATTACATATAAACAACTGTATTAACAGCAATGTAACACCACAGGCCTTACATTGTAATTAAAATAGAATAATTATTTATTGGTATAGGTAATTACACTTGTGGAAAATCAAAAAGTAATTACAAACATCCTGTAGGATGCTATTCCAAGTGTGTAATTACACATGCTTTTTGTTTTAGTAATTACACAATGTCTTATTGGCTTAAACTTAACCACAGGTGTTCTGTTGTATTATTTATCCTGTTTTAGAGGTCATATAATCTGGCTTCCTGGTCCCAGGTCTGGGACCTGTAACAGATTATTGGGTTTCTCATAAACTGCTTATTCCTTGGAAGGTAGACATTACAAATGCATGGTGTAAACAAAGCATGATGTACAGACACTAACATAACCAGGAGTCACCGCTCAAGCAATCTGTACACAAACATTCCAGAGGCCTCATACAGGGCCAACCTGAAAAGGGGCATCAAGATGGCAAAAAATCTGCACAAACTGCAGATCAAGGAGCACTTCAATAACAACTCTGATCCTTGACGCATGTGAGAGGGCATCCAAGCCATCACAGATTACCGGCTACCATCCAAATAACCCCAACCCCACAGCCAGCGACATCTCCATCACCAAAGAGTTAAACAGGTTCTACGCTCGCTGCGACAGGGACAACACAGAGCCAGCCATTAAAGCGGAACTCTCCCTGGACATCCCACCCCTCAACCTATCCACCACAGATGAGTTGTCTGTACTGAGCAGGGTGAATGCACGCATGGACGCTGGTCCTGATCAGCCCTTCTCTCTGTAACTGGACCTTGGACTTCCTAACCAACAGACCCCAGTCTGTCAAGTTTGACAACCTCATCTCCTCCACCCTGATCCTGAACATTGGTGTTCCCTCATCACCCATGACTGCGTTCCTGTACACAGATCCAACATCATCGTCAAGTTTGCAGACAGCACTACGGTGGTAGGCCTAATCAGTGACAATGACCAAACAGCCTATAGAGAGAAGATCAAGTGCCTGGCGGCATGGTGCACTGATAACAACCAGGCCCTCAAAGCAAAGAAAACCAAGGGGCTCATTGTGGATAACAGATAATCTAAAGGCAGCAGTCACGCCCCAGTCCTCATCAATGGCACTGAGGTGGAGCGTGTGTTCAGCTTCAAATTCATGGGTGTCCACATCTCAGAGGACCTCTTGAGGAGGCTGAAGAAGGCCTGACTGTCTTCTTGAGGAGGCTGAAGAAGGCCTGCCTGTCTTCCAAGATCCTTGTGAACGTCTACCGCTACACAATCAAGAGCATTCTGAATAACTGCGACTAGCCACTTGTACCAACAAAACTATATCTCACTTGTACCTACATTATACTTAATACCTGAAAATCTTCTGTAAATTTGTAAATTTTCCACTGCATAATTAGAATTACCACAGTGCATTTGCATTAATTGCACACCTATACATTCCACCTGTACATACTTATATTTAATACTTGTATTATTCTGCACTCCTCTATTTGCACTTCTGGTTAGATGCAAACTGCTTTTCGTTGTGCTGTACTTATACTTCTGCAATGACAAAGTTGAATCTAATCAAATCTAAAAATGTAATTTAATGTTATTTACAAAGGTTTTTTGCTTTAAAGTTTCACTTTCTCATTAGTTGCTTATTCCTAGGTAGGTACATATTAATAAAAAAAATGTACTACATGGTAATACACAGGTTTTAACTTTATGTTTCACTTTCCCATAAGTTGCTTATTCCTAGGAAGATAAATATCACTTACAAATGTAAGTACATGGTATTTACAAACATTTTAGCCTTTAGTTTCAATTTCTCATAAGTTGCTTATTCCTAGGTAGATAAATATTACTTACAAATTTAACTACATGGTATTTACAAATGCTATGGGCTTTTAGGCTTTAGTTTCACTTTGCTTATTCCTGGGAAGGTACATATTAAATACCTTTATTCTTACATAACATTAGATTAAAACAATTAGGCTACAGCTAGGCAATAAGCATGGGAAATTAGCCTGTAGCGTTTTGTCGGTTAAAGACACATTCCACAAATGTTCTTCTTTACTGACCCTATTTTAAACCGCCAATTGTATGCAAGATGTGTAATATGTTGTGCATATCTTTGCAATCTAAGTGGAATAACTCTTACCTCTGAAATCTGGATGGCAGGCAATGTTTGAGGGTCAGTATCTAGCTGTAGGAGGGACAGCCACCATTAGGATTAGCTACAGAGACAACATATGGTGCCACAGAGCCTACTGCAAAAGTGTAATTCCAATATGTTTTATTTACATTTGTAACAAGACATTGTGTAATTACTAAAACAAAGTTGTGTGTAATTACCCACTTGGAATAGCATCCTACAGGAGGTTTTGTAATTAACCTTTGTATTTCCACAAGCGTAATAACCTATACCGATAAATCATTATTCGGTTTTAATTAAAATGTAGTACCTATAATCTCAATTAACCAGATATTTAATTTTTTTTTACCCAGCCTTAATCTCTAATCTGAATTTTGCTGTTGTTTTCTAGACAGTTTCTGGGTACAGATGCATCATTTATTTCAGGTTCCATATTGATATCCTTACAATGAAGAGTGAAGAAACATGCTCATTATTTTACTTTGACCTACAATAACCCCACCAGCCACCATTCACTGTAAAGCTAAATTTAAATGACCCTGAGTCCTCTTCTGGTGTGGGAAGTGTTTAACGAATTAATGAAGACGAAGACCCATGCTTCAACATTCAAAAGGAGCGATTACAATCTTTCTTACTCCGGTGTCCGATCACAGACGGGTTTATTAACTTCAAAAGAGGTGGTCTTGTGTAAAACCCCTGCACTACCTGGCACACATAATAGCAACCTTCCAAATGGCAGTCTATTCTTGACCAAGTATTCCAGACATAGTAGTGAACTACTTTTGACTGTTCGGCCCTGGTTGAAAGTAATGCATTTGATAAGAAATAGGGTCCCATTTGGCTGAAATAATTTCAGACTTCATTGCCTCACGCCTCTATCGACAGGTTATTTAAACAGAACGAAGAGTGAATGCTTGTGGGGACCAAACTGAGAGCATTTAACCTAATTAAGTGTGCAGGTGATAATGATTTCTCAGTGAACACCTGTCACATACGACACATTTCTGAACCCTCAATTACCACCACAACCCCTGCCAACCTTCTCATGAAATCGATAAATCCATAGTTCATGAATATGCTTTGTCATTCTCAGGAAGTTCAAAGATTTGCTGAATGTTAAATAATTTCTGCATGTCCGCCTTAAAAAAAAAAGGTCTCTACAGATGAAGACTTTTTTGTAATGCCCGCATTTATATGTATATGGACATAGTATAGTCACTTTTTGGTTGCAACACTACTGGTAACATACCAAACAATATACAAAATTAATATTGCCAATAAACAGCACTCTTGCTCTCCCACAGGCTTCACTAAAACATGAGATAATCTGTTCTCAAATGAGCAATATCAGATGGGCACAATTTAAATCCCTCTGCCATTTCCTTGTTGCTAAAGTTCTACAAAGTTTGCTAAATCTTTGTAAAAAAAAAATCAAGCACTGGAAAGTGTAGCAAATCATTATGCAGTCTATAAATGGTAAAAATATTTTTAAAAGATTCTGTAACAAGAATGTAACAGCATTTTTGTAACAAGAATAACTAAAGAATGACTAAAGGTTGGATTGAATGCATTCATTATTAGAGGATTGTTCTCATTAAAGTGTTACTAATTTTGCCTACTGACTGCTTAGAAGAGAGTCTTCATCTGTAGATAATGTAAAACAGTTTTACTTGCAACACAACAGAACACTATTAGCAAATTGCAAGTGTGAAAAATTGTTAATAATTGACAGACAGGATGGGAGCAGAATTCATCTCTCTCGTTTTAAAATTAATCTCCTTCGTTCCACAATTCTTTTATTTCTCCAAGACCATCTACACTTCTAATTGCTTTTGCTGTAACTTTGAAGGGATTTGTTCTTGGGTAATCACAAAGTTCAAACACACCTGCCATTGCTCACAAAGGAAAACACTGCTGTGTGTTTAGGCAGAACTAATTTTAACATGTAAATTAGCTAAGACCACGTTCTTATTTACATAAAAAACTGGGGAGCAATAGGGTTCACTGCCTTGTTCAGGGACAGAATAACAGATTATTCATCTTTCCTGGTTGAAAAGTACATTTAGTTTTCACTTACCAGTCATATGTAATGTAGGGATACCTGCCACCCCACTTGATATTATGTTGATGTGAATTTGTTGTCAGTTTAGACTAACACTGTCGTAGCATAACCTTGTTATAACAATTACATAAAAGATGTTGTAAAAAGTCAGGTGAGCCATCACTGCATGTCTACTAATAGGTTAACTCAATGTCATAACTCAAACCATGACTAATATCAGCCAGTTTTCAGCGTCGTAAAAATGTAAAGTTAGCTGTCATAAGCTGACACCGGACTGTCTGATATTTCATGGTTATGACAAAGCATGTTGTTTTTTATGACGGGAGTTCAACTGAAGTGGCATCAAATACTGTTAACTACATGTAAATAGCATTCTGTTTCATGATTATGGGATGCAATACATGTTTAGGTTAACCCTAACCCTTTGTTGGTTGCATTAATACCGCTAAATGTGCTCATAACCATACTGTTGTAAGGCCCAGGTGACATTATCTCAACATCCTCTTGAGCCCATCTCACACATACAAACACTTACAACGGTTTGGTTATGAACACATTTAGCAGTATTAACAACAAAGGGTTAACCCTAACCCTAAACAGGTCTCTTTCATGTGGTCTTGGCCGCATCCTTGTGCACATGTACTGCTGTGGTTCTAATCCAAACCCACTGGTCTTTCAGCAAAAGATCTCAGTCCTCTATCTTCTCCTACTGATAAAATAATTGAAGATGAAATCCACAATCTTTAAGTATAGTAGCCAATTTCCTTTAGCATTTTACCTCTGATATCAGCCGAATACAAATGGCAGTGTTTTTTGTCACCAAGCAAATAAGTATTTTCAGATCCTAGACTAGATTAATTCTAATCACCATACAATTTTCATGGCTTACTATAACCGGCGTAGTGCAATACTACAATTGCATTTGTGGATGACACAACAACTTCTGTAAGCATTGTAGTTACATGTAGTAACCTATTGGTTATTTCAATTAATTAGCCAATTACCAATAATGATGCTGTTATAACTATGTGCAACTGTTGTATTCTACATTGATAGAAATGTAACAACACGTGTTTGCAAAGGTTGTGGTTACAAAAACAATCCACAAAATGCACCAATTAAGTGTGATGTTTCTCCTTAGCTGCTTGTTATTCAGTAACAACTGTCAAAGGTTGTTATCTCTTGAGGAAAGATGCACTGGATATCCAAAATTAGAAACACACTAATTATCTACCTCAAAATATGTTGTCTTTAAATTCTTTATACAGTGTTGTTGATATCAGTTGCCCTCAAAAAGTGTATAATCTAGGATGATCAGTTTACAAAAACAGATCAGAATTAGGTCAATCTAAATACCTGGGGTATACTGAGGTATATGATTTATAATTACTGCGTATGATTTCTATAATGACTTCCTCAGCTTCCTTGCCATCATATTAGCATGATAAATCCACAGAGTTGATGAGCTACCTGCATGAGTACAATATTATTACTAGGTGTAACATAGGATTTGGCCAGTTAAAATTAAGTGTATTTTATAGGGTACTTATTTGTAATTAACATTACCTACCAAGTAAATGCCCACCATGAAAACTTAAATTGGCTAATACTTGATGTCCATTGTCAGAATATAGCATCAATCAATCACATTTACTTTGTTGTGCATTGTGTATAGGTGGTGTGACCAGATTCACCCTATTGAATCTGGTCATCCTAGCCTTTGCTAAAAGTAGAATGGATTCCAACCAATACTACAGCATTACATGCGCTACAGCCCAGACTGAAAGCTACAAAAAGTATAAATACGACAGGAGTAATTACATTGTGGGCCTTGAACAATGAATATCCACCTAATTATCAATCAATCAATCACGTGTATTTATAAATCCCATCAGCAGATGTAACAAAGTGCTTTTACAAAACACCCAGCCTGAAACCCCAAGGAGCAAGCTGCAACAATATTTGTAGCACAGTGGCTAGGAAAAACTCCCTAAGAAGGGCCAAAATATAGGAAGAAACCTAGAGAAGAACCAGGCTCAGTGGGGTAACCAGTCCTCTTCTGGCTGTGCCAGGTGAACATTTTAAAAGTTGTAATAATTAATAAATGCTGTTGGGTTGTGTCCAGAGTCTATAAATCCTAAGCCAGGTCAGAAGCATGACCAGATGGACAAGGACAAGGACAACCGGGTGGGGTGCTTATCAGACTGGCAGCTGGAATCGTCAGGTACCGTCTTGATCTACAACACAGCCAGGAGGACTTTGGACAGTGGCAGCAACAAGTTTTTAGAGCCTGGTATTCGGGAGGTGTTGGCCAAGACCTCATGTCCTCCTAAGTTTGAATGAGAGCAGGTGACAAGAAAACTTAGAGAGTGCATTTCTTAGGTTTACAAGGTCTTACAGTGGAGAAGGAGAACTGACCCCCAGCGCATTAATATAGCAGTGTAAATCCTTGGGGGTGAGACAGGGGGGTCCAGTGACACTGTGGCCCTATCCGGGGGAGACCCCTGGACAGGGCCAACAGGCAGGAAGTCAATCCACCCACATTGCCAAGCATCAACCAAAGGGAAACCAACCAACTGCAACCACCTTGAAATGAGGGCTGAGTATTGCCAGCAGAGTACACCCTAATTGCACAATGCAAAGGAGAGACAACAACAAGCCAGTGACTGCGCACCTGAATGGCATTGGAGAGAGGGCATCCCAGTGGTGATGAGAGCTCACCTAGCAAGATAGCAAGGGTGGACAGTATCAAGCATTTCCGTTCACCTTCACACCCCTGGGTCAGACTACACTACTACATAGACCATGCTGAAGAGATGGGTCTTTAGTAGACACTTGAAAGTTTGCACTGAGTCTGCATTTCTAACCTTGATTTGCAGATCATTCCACAGTAGTGGAGCTCTATGAGAGAAAGCTTTGCTTCCAACTGTTTGTTTAGAAATTCTAGGTACAATTAGAAGAACTGCATCTAGCAATCTTAGGTTAAATGTAGGTTTGTATGGCTGGATCATTTCAGTCAGGTAAGTAGGAGCAAGTCCATGTATTGGTTGAAAGGTTAACAATAGAACCTTAAAATCAGCCCTAGCCTTAACAGGTAGCCTGTGTAAGGAGGCTAGTACTGGAGTAATGTGTTGAATGTTTTTAGTTCTACTTAGGATTCTAGCAGCCATGTTCAACACTAATTGAAGTTTATTTATTGATTTATCAGGGTAACTGGAGAAAAGAGCATTACAGTAATCTAATTTAGAAGTGACAAAAGCATGGATTTGTTTTTCTGCATTTGTTTTTGTTAAAGTTTCGGATTTATTCAATGTTCCGAGGATGGATAAAGGCAGCTCTTGAGAAATATTTTATATATTCATTAAAGGGGAGATCGGGGTCAAGGGTGACTCAGAGATATCTCACAGTTTTTTGGGATAAGACCATAAAACCATCGAAGTTCACCGTAGGGTCTGCCAACAAAACTCTTTGTTTCATGGACCATAAAGTGATCATATCTGTTTTTCTTGAGTTTAAAAGCAAGAAGTTCTCCATCATCCACTTCCTAATATCTGAAACGCATTCTTCCAAAGTAGGTAATTTTGGGGCTTTTCCATGTTTCATTGAAATATACAACTGTGTGTCATCAGCATAACAGTAAAATGTACATTGATTCCGGATGACATCACCCAGAGGTAGCATATATAGTGAAAACAATAATGGGTTTAAAACTGAGCCTTGAGGAACACCAAAACATACCTTTATTTTCAGATAAATAAGATTTAAACCAGGCTAGAATGTGTCCATGTAGCCTAACATGGGTTTCCAGTCTGTTTAAGAGAAGGGAGTGATCAGAAGTGTCAAAGGCAGCACGAAGATCAAGTAGCAACAGAATGGATGCGGAACATTTGTCTGAGGCCATTGGAAGGTAATTTGTTACCTTCACGAGTGCAGTCTCAGTGTTATGATGGGGTCTGAAACAGGACTGGGGCAATTCATTTGTTATTTGTCTTCAGGAAGGCATTCAGTTGTTTTTTGAGAGGAACGGGAGTTTCGATATTGGCCTGAAATTGTCTAATATATCTGGATCCAGATTAGTTTTTTTCAGAACAGGCTTAATTTCAACTATTTACAATGAGTGTGGTACATATCAGGAGGATAGGGAGCCATTAATTGCATTCAACATTGGCTGACCTAGCACAGGAAGTAGCTCCTTAAGTATTCTTTTTGGAATCGGGTCTAGCTGACAATTTCTGGGTTTAGAACTCATTACTAATTCAGAGAATGTGTTAAGCAATACAGGGTCAAAAAATGTAAGTGTCACCAGGTCAGATAAGTTGTGGGTATTCTCAGGACAACTGAGATTTTGAGCACTATACCTATTTGAGGAGTCAGTTATTTGTTTTCTAATGGTGATGATCTTTTCATCAAAAAGTTAATGTATTCATTACTGCTGAAGTGAAGACCCACTTCACTTGTTGAGCATTATTTTTGGTGAACTTTTCAACTGTATCCAGGCTAGTCTAAATACTTCCAACTTAAATACTTAAACAGAATGAGAACATGGATCCATCATGCCTTGTTACCACTGTGCAGGCTGGTGCTGGTGGTGTAATGGTGTGGGGGATGTTTTCTTGGCACACTTTAGGCCCCTTAGTGCCAATTGGGCATCGTTTAAATGCCATGGCCTACCTGAGCATTGTTTCTGACCATGTCCATCCCTTTATGACCACCATGTACCCATCCTCTGATGGCTACTTCCAGCAGGATAATGCACCATGTCACAAAGCTCAAACCATTTCAAATTGGTTTCTTGAACATGACAATGAGTTCACTGTACTGAAATGGCCCCCACAGTCACCAGATCTCAACCCAATAGAGCATCTTTGGGATGTGGTGGAACGGGAGCTTCGTGCCCTGGATGTGCATCCCACAAATCTCCATCAACTGCAAGATGCTATCCTATCAATATGGGCCAACGTTTCAAAAGAATGCTTTCAGCACCTTGTTGAATCAATGCCATGTAGAATTAAGGCAGTTCTGAAGGCGAAAGTGGGTCAAACAGTATTAATATGGTGTTCCTAATAATCCTTTAGGTGAGTGTATAAGTGGACCAAGTGGTTGAAATCTGAACAGTTTATTTGTGAAAAATGTACCATATTATTATTTTTGGTCCTTCAAAAGGGAGAGAATTGCTCAATTTGTTTTGCAGTTCAGCCATCCAAATTGCATTGCTGAAGCCACAACAAGCTGATTGTACTATATCAGTAATTTGAAATGTAAATCATCAGAAATAAATAATACTTATATAATAGTTATATAAACCCGATTCCAAAAAAGTTGGGAAACTGTACAAATTGTGAGTTAAAAAGGAATGGAATTATTTACAAATCTCATAAACTTATATTTAATACAGAATAGAATATAGATAACATATCGAATGTTGAAAGTGAGACATTTTGTAATGTCATGCCAAATATTGGCTCATTTTGGATTTCATGAGAGCTGCACATTCCAAAAAAGTTGGGACAGGTAGCAATAAGAGGCTGGAAAAGTTACATTTACAGGTAAGGAACAGCTGGAGGACCAATTTGCAACTTATTATGTCAATTGGCAACATGATTGTGTATAAAAAGAGCCTCTCAGAGTGGCAGTGTCTCTCAGAAGTCAAGATGGGCAGAGGATCACCAATTCCCCCAATGCTGCGGCGAAAAACAGTGGAGCAATATCAGAAAGGAGTATCTCAGAGAAAAATTGCAAAGGGTTTGAAGTTATCATCATCTACAGTGCATAATATCATCCAAAGATTCAGAGAATCTGGAACAATCTCTGTGCGTAAGGGTCAAGGCCTGAAAACCATACTGGATGCCCGTGATCTTCGGGCCCTCAGACGGCACTGCATCACATACAGGAATGATACTGTAATGGAAATCACAACATGGGCTCAGGAATACTTCCAGAAAACATTGTCGGTGAACACAATCCACCGTGCCATTCGCCGTTGCCGGCTAAAATTCTATAGGTCAAAAAAGAAGCCATATCTAAACAGGATCCAGAAGCGCAGGCGTTTTCTCTGGGCCAAGGATAATTTAAAATGGACTGTGGCAAAGTGGAAAGGTTTTCTGTGGTCAGACAAATCAAAATTTGAAGTTCATTTTGGAAAACTGGGACGCCATGTCATCTGGACTAAAGAGGACAAGATCAACCCAAGTTTTTATCAGCGCTTAGTTCAGAAGCCTGCATCTCTGATGGTATGGGGTTGCATGAGTGCGTGTGGCATGGGCAGCCTACACATCTGGAAAGGCACCATCAATGCACACAGTTATATCCAAGTTCTAGAACAACATATGCTCCCATCCAGACGTTGTCTCTTTCAGGGAAGACCTTGCATTTTCCAACATGACAATGCCAGACCTCCTATTGCATCAGTTACAATGTCATGGCTGCATAGAAGAAGGATCCGGGTACTGAAATGCAGTCCAGGCTGCAGGCTGGATGTGCATCATAAAGAGGAAGGTGCGACAAAGAAGACCTAAGACAGTTGAACAACTAGAAGCCTGTTTTAGACAAGAATGGGACCAAATTCCTATTCATAGACTTGAGCAACTTGTCTCCTCAGTCCCCAGGCATTTGCAGTCTGTTATAAAAAGAAGAGGGGATGCCACACATGGCCTTGTCCCAACTTTTTTGAGATGTGTTGATGCCATGAAATTTTAAATCAACTTATTTTCCCCTTAAAGTGATACATTTTCTCAGTTTAAACATTTGATATATCATCTATGTTGTATTCAGAATAGAATATTGACATTTGAAACTTACACATCATTGCATTCTGTTTTTATTCACAATTGTACAGTATCCCAACTTTTTTGGAATCGGGTTTGTACATAATATATAATAAACAGTCATTGTATATTGGCATTAGGGGTGAAACGGTTCACAGAACTCATGGTTCCGTACTATATGGAACAGTGGTGTTACGGTTCGGGATGGTTTCAATACATCAACTAAAATGAAAGCCTGAGAAATAAGTAAATTGTATTCAGATTTTCCATTTATTATAATAGTAAACATGGTCGCTTAAATTCCCAGGCGCATATGGAAACAAAAAAACAGAAAAGAAAACTGCAGTGCCTGCCTTAAAACATGAAATAAAACAGAACATCAACAAGAGTGCATTGTCCAGCAGCATAAATCCAAATTAAGTCACATACCAGGGTCTTAAAAAAAAATAGGACTACTTAAAACATTTTACTTCCAAAGAAAATATAATTTGTACCTCAGAAAATGTACTTTCTATTTTCAATGTGTAACAACAAATAATGAGTCGTCATGTAACTCGTATTGCCACTCGAATAGGAAGTATTCAATACTGTCAATGAACCGAGCCTAGATGTTGTAGAAGTTTCATCTACCACTCATTGGCAATCCCTGTTATAGTTTACAGGGAAACGAAATGTTCCCAGATGTCAGACCAGAATCATAATTGGACGTCTTCTAGTTCTGGCTCACCAATGCTTGCAATGGTGCGCCTTTGCATTTAGCTAACCGCTAACTACTTCATAAGCTAATTGCTGCCATGACAGTGTCTGAGCTCTGTTCTCGCTGGAGTGAAATAACTAATGCATGGAGCTGCATACAGCTATATGCCATTGGTTTATGCAATAACCATTGTTTTACAATGAAAAATATTTTTCAGCTATAATATAAGAAAAATGAATGGATTGTTTGTTTCGCAGTGTGTACCCCTAATTACAATATATGAATTAGAAGCACTATACAATTAAAGCAAATTAAAGCACTTTAAACAACAACAATATAGGTTTAATCTAATATGTATTTATTAATCAGGGATTAGTGGACAAAATATCCTTACACAGAAATCATAACATCCCAAAGTGTAGTTTATCCTCAGATTAGTTATTGTGTATCTTTTGTAAACTAAGTTTAGCCAAGTAAACAAACATAACCACACAGTTGCAGAGATACATGAAGAGAGAAATGTAGAGGGAATTTAGAACATCAACAATAACTATTTTCATTTTCCTGGACGGTCTACCTGGTAATGTGCTCATTAGTTGGCTTGTGATGAGGCTCATCTCCAGGGAGACAGCGAGGAGAGCTGCTTCTGTTTACAACACACATCAAAGGAGGTCCAAGTGAGAGAACACCAGAGATAGAGCAGCACCAGTGTAGCTTTCCCATCGTGCATCACAAGCACGTTCTATGGTCACATTTATAGATTAATAGCTCAAAAAGCATGTTCTTTTCACATGGAGATTCTCTATAATGTGTGTCAAAGTGTGTCTTCTGCAGGATTCCTCTGTGTGATGTTAGCCTACACTGTCTTGATTTCTTTTTTATGCTGGATCAGTCCAACTTGATATATACACTTCTCAAAAAAAATCACACGGATGAAGGAAATATATAAAAGATTACAATCTTTACGGTACATTGTGTAATTCGTTGAGAACAAAATTATGTAACAATAGTAAATGGAAACCAAAATCACCAACTGACTGAGTGGTGGATTCAAACTTACACCAAAAATCAAAGTAAACAATTGAAATCAGAGGCTGTAACAAGTTGTGTGAATTTCATCATGGTAACATAATGTGACTCAGTAGTGTGTATGGCACCCACGTGCCTATATGCACTCCCGACAATGTCTGGGCATGCTCCTAATGAGACGGAGGATGGTGGCCTGGGGGATGTCCTCCAAGATCTGGATCATGGCATCAGTGAGCTCCTGGACAGTCTGAGGCGCTATTTGCTGGCATTGGATGTGCGATACATAACGTCCCAGAGGTTCTCAATTAGATTCAGTTCTGGGGAACGTGAGGCCCAGTCAATGCCTTCGTCATCCAGGAACTGCCTACACTCTGGACAAATGAGGCCGGACATTGTCCTGCAAAAGGAAGAACACATAGCCCACTGCACCAATCTGACGATGGGTTGGAGGATTTCTTCCCGGGACCTAACAGCAGTCAGGGTACATTTAGTTAGCGTGTGGAGGTCTGTGTGACCCTCCAAGGATATGCCTCCCCAGACCATCACTGACCCATCGCCAAACTGGTCATGCTGGATGATGTTGCAGGCAGCATAACATTCACCACAGCGTCTCCAGAAGTCTGTCACATGTGTTCAGTGTGAACCTGCTCTCAACTGTGAAGAGAATGATACACCAATGGCGGACCTGCCAATTATGGTGTTCTCTGGCAAATGCCAATCGAGCTGAGCTGGTGCTGGACTGTGAGCACAGGTCCCACTCGAGGATATCGGGCCCTCATGCCACCCTCATGGAGCCTGTTTCTGACAGTTTGGTCAGAAACATGCACACCAGTAGCCCGCTGGAGGTCATTTTGTAGGGCTCTGGCAGTGATTCACTTGTTCCTCCTCACACAAAGGGGCAGATATCAGTCCTGCTGCTGTGTAGATGCCCTTCTCCGGCCCTGTCCAGCTCTCCTTGTGTAACGGCTGTCTCCTGGTATCTCCGCCATGCTCTTGAGACTGCACTGGGAGACACAGCAAACCTTCTTGCGACAGCACGTATGGATGTGCCATGCTGGAGGAGCTGGACTACTTGTGCAACCTGAATGGGCTACAGGTACCGCCTCATGCTACCAGTAGTGACTAGGACAATTATAAAATGCAAAACTTGAGAAGAATCAGTCAGGAAGTATAAAGAGAGAGCAATTGTCATTGAAGCTCACGAACATGAGCTATTGTATGTGCGCCAGCGTCTTAAGCAATTGCTAAACCACTGAGAGGAAGCTTTTTACTATTTATTTATGTCCACATAATCCTTAGCTCCTATTGAAATACATCAACATGATTGTACCTCAAAACTACGCTACCTTTTTAAAACAATTGAAAAAACTAATGGACAGCAAAGATAGTGTGTGAACACTAATAAATGAGAGGTTGACAACTTTCTTTAAAGCTACAATCCTTGATTGAAGCCAAATTGCCACATCCAATCGGAAAATTGCAGCAACAAAGAATTTGACCCATATCCCCACACACCGAAACACAAACCAGCGTCACGTCTTCCATTGAAGAAGCAGAGGATGAGGGCTCAGAGGTGGACTCGTCCATCACCCGGGCTGAAGTCACAGAGGTAGTCAAGAAACTCCTCGGTGGCAAGGCACCGGGGGTGGATGAGGGTCCTTTGCTAAGGGCAGTCAGGTCCCTGTATGACCGAAGCAGGAGCTTGGTTCGCCGGCAGTAAGTCAGACTTGTTCCCAGTGCATGTTGGACTCCGGCAGGGCTGCCCTTTGTCGCCGGTTCTGTTCGTAATTTTTATGGACAGAATTTCTAGGCGCAGCCAGGGGCTGGAGGGTGTCAGGTTTGGGGACCACACGATTTCGTCTCTGCTCTTTGCGGATGATGTTGTCGTGCTGGCCCCTTCAAGCCAGGACCTTCAGCATACACTGGGACGGTTTGCAGCCGTGTGTGAAGCGGTGGGGATGAGAATCAGTACCTCCAAATCCGAGGCCATGGTCCTCAGTCGGAAAAGGGTGGCTTGCCCACTTCAGGTTGGTGGAGAGTGCCTGCCTCAAGTGGAGGAGTTTAAGTATCTAGGGGTCTTGTTCACGAGTGAGGGAAGGATGGAACGGGAGATTGACAGACGGATCGGTGCAGCTTCTGCAGTAATGCGGTCAATGTATCGGTCTGTCGTGGTGAAGAAAGAGCTGAGGCGAAGCTCTCGATTTACCGGTCAATCTACGTTCCTACTCTCACCTATGGTCATGAGCTTTGGGTCATGACCGAAAGGACAAGATCCCGGATACAGGCGGCCGAAATGAGCTTTCTCTGCAGGGTGGCTGGGCGATCCCTTAGAGATAGGGTGAGAAGCTCGGTCACCCGGGAGGAGCTCAGAGTAGAGCCGCTGCTCCTCCACATCGAGAGGGGTCAGCTGAGGTGGCTTGGGCATCTGTTTCGGATGCCTCAGGAACGCCTTCCTGGGTAGGTGTTCCGGGCCCATCCCACCGGGAGGAGACCCCGGGGAAGACCTAGGACACGCTGGAGGGACTATGTCTCCCGGCTGGCCTGGGAACGCCTCGGTGTCCCCCCGGAAGAGCTGGAGGAAGTGTCTAGGGAGAGGGAAGTCTGGGCATCTCTGCTTAGACTGCTGCCCCTGTGACCCGGCCCCGGATAAGTGGAAGAAAATGATTATGATGATAATGATGATCGTACCTCAAAACTATGCTACCCAATTGAAAAAACTAATGGACAGCAAAGATAGTGTGTGAACACTAATAATTGAGAGGTTGACAACTTTCTTTAAAGCTACAATCCTTGATTGAAGCCAAATTGCCACATACAATTGGAAAATTACAGCAACAAAGAATTTGACCCATATCCCCACACACCGAAACGTACTGGTACTCCCTGTTATTGTTATTCACATAATATTTGTATTTATTATTTGTTATTGAAGATTACTGTGTATTCTGTATATTTCTTTTAATATTTTCTATGTTAATACATTTTTTTAAGTTGTATTTACTTCAGTTGCATTTGTGGAAGAGGGCCCATAACTAAGTACTTCACTGTGAGTCGAAACCTGTTGCTGATGAAATGTGACTACTATAATTTGATTTGTTACTGCAAACTTCCAACACCATTGCATGCTCAATGGAACAGCACAATACATACTGGTATTTGTTTTACCACACTGCCAGATGCTTCTCTCTATTTTCTTACCAAAACACATAACAGTAACAAAGGTGTGGGTGAGAAGCCACGTTTTGCCCAAATGCAGATTTGGCAACACATGGTTGTGCATATAGAGATTTATCAAAATGTGGACCTGAAAAACGCCTTTTGTTCTCTACATTTGCAGTTTACCAGAATAAGTCACTGCGCAGAATTGGCCAATCACCATATATCCATGTAGACATACACGCTGGTACCATCAAAGTATCTGTGATATGCCTGGGGCTGGTCTAACAGGGATATACAGTGGGGAGAACAAGTATTTGATAACCTGCAAAATTGGCAGTGTTTCCCATTTACAAAGCATGTAGAAGTCTGTAATATTTATCATAGGTACTGTGAGTGACGGAATCAAAAAAAAAAAAAATCCAGAAAATCACATTGTATGATTTTTAAGTAATTAATTTATATTTTATTGCATGACATAAGTATTTGATACATCAGAAAAGCAGAACTTAATATTTGATACAGAAACCTTTGTTTGCAATTACAGAGATCATAGGTTTCCTGTAGTTCTTGACCAGGTTTGCACACACTGCAGCAGGGATTTTAGCCCACTCCTCCATACAGACCTTCTCCAGATCCTTCAGGTTTCGGGCTGTCGCTTCTTACAGAAACACTCCTTAGTTGCCCTGGCTGTGTGTTTCAGGTCGTTGTCATGTTGGAAGACCCAGCCATGACCCATTCTTCACGGTTGGAATGGTGTTCTTCGGGTTGTACTCATCCTTCTTCTTCCTCCAAACACGGCGAGTGGAGTTTAGACAAAAAAGCTCTATTTTGGTCTCATCAGACCACATGACCTTCTCCCATTCCTCCTTTTGGATCATCCAGACGGTCATTGGCAAACTTCAGACGGGCCTGGACATGCACTGGCTTGAGCAGTGGGACCTTGCGTGCGCTGCAGGATTTTAATCCATGACGGCGTAGTGTGTTACAAATAGTTTTCTTTGAGACTGTGGCTCTCTTCAGGTCATTGACCAGGACCTGCTGTGTAGTTCTGGGCTGATCCCTCATGATCATTGATGCCCCACAAGGTGAAAACTTGCATGGAGCCCCAGACCGAGTCATCTTGAACTTCTTCCATTTTCTAATAATTGCGCCAAATGTTGTTGCCTTCTTACCAAGCTGCTTGCCTATTGTCTTGTAGCCCATCCCCGCCTTGTGCAGGTCTACAATTTTATCCCTGATGTCCTTACACAGCTCTCTGGGCTTGGCCATTGTGGAGAGTTTGGAGTCTGTTTGATTGAGTGTGTGGACAGGTGTCTTTTATACAGGTAACGAGTTCAAACAGGTGCAGTTAATACTGGTAATGAGTGGAGAACAGGAGAGTCTCTTAAAGAAAAACTAACATTTCTGTGAGAGCCGGAATTCTTATTGGTTGGTAGGTGATCAAATACTTATTTCATGCAATAAAATGCAAATTAATTATTTAAAAACCATACAATGTACTTATTATTTTTTTGATTCGGTCTTTGATGTCAAAATGTTTGAAATTGGCCACTTAAATATATTTATAAAATGTTTATTTAATACATGTTTAAAATGCATGTATAAATATATTGCAGGATCAGCCAGGTGGTGTTTTGAACCTGCAACCTTATATACCACAGTCATTATGCACTAACCACTACTCCAAACAAAATTGTTTCAATAGGCAAGTAGTGGTCTTACCACGTATACCTTAGTACGTTAGACTATATTTGTGACTATATAGGTGAAATGTATTTTGGTAATATATATCTATAAAATGTAATACCCAACACCTAAATGTAATATAATCAATAAGATCAATCTTTTTACTTTCACAGGATCTGAAAAATGCATTTTAATATGGGCTTCAAAATACATTTGGTAATGTACTTTCCATAATACATTACATTTGTAATGAGAGCATTGTTTACGGTGAAATACATTTGGACAAACTGATATGTATTTATACATTTCTGAATAAAAGCTGAAATGTATTTTGAATAAAGTTACATGTATGTATACATTTTTAAATAAATTTCAGAATAAAAGGTGAAATACATTAAATGTATTTTTAATTAAGTTAAAAATATATTTATCTTCCATATGGGCAGTCAAAGGTAAAATATAATATTAATATCCTTTTTATTGTTATTACAATTTGACTCAACAAGAAAGTATCGGCCAACAACCATGATTAAGGTCAAGAAGAGTTGTAATATCAATTCAATGCTGCATTTGTGTAATGAGAAACAAAGAAGGCTGGCCAACAAAACGGCTCTCAATGTCCTGAACTTACTGACTTCAGTGTGTACACCTACTCAAATTTACCACACTGCTGGACCTGACAAGCCTCAAACTAAGGCTGAGGTCTGTTTGTCCCTCAACCTCGGTTTGACAGAGACAAATGTGGCTTGACCTAAGGGACAGGTACTTAAAGTTGACAGTCACCCCAAACAGCAGGGTTACAGGATGCAGGGCCTTGCACACTGACAGACAGTGACATGCGAGTGACATCTATCATGTAAGAAAGAACTCCTTGCCCTGTCCTTCATCCGTTAGTTACAGAAAACTAGTCAGGGTCAACCTTAAATGATAGAAGATGTCATGGAGAGGTGAGTGTTTTCATACTAAAATAACACTGAGCACATAAGACCTATGACTATACAAATGTAAATTGGAAGCTTTTTATTTTTTTGTTGAAGGCATGACATTCTGTAACCTACATATACGATGCATATAAGAATGGGTCACATGATGCAAGAAAAACAATGTTATAATTTGAATATGCAAATAAAGCTCCTTGTTGGTGTTAGACTGTACCTTCAATTATGTCATTTTGAACTGGAAATGTGCTGTGTTAGAATCAATGTTCAGGCATGACTTGTGGAATTAGTTAAGTAATACAATCACTGTTATCACTGTACTTTGTTCTCTTTTCTTGTAAAGAGTAGAATTCATTCTTACATTAAGCCAATCTACATGTGCAAGTCTTTACAACAGATAAATACAAATATAATGTTGCTGGTACTAATTTATCTTGCAATTGACATTAATGAGAAACATAGAACCCTCTATATTGTTGTATTAAAGCTGTGTACAGTCATTTCTGCTAGCTCTTAATTTCACAGTGTACCTGTACATCTACCGAAAACCGAAATGTTTAGGCATCACAATACAAAACACATTCTTCACCATGCACTCTATATCAATAGTTCAGCTGTTTCCTAAAGTTTGCAAATTCACAATATCTTTAGTGAATTAAAGAACATTATGAGGGGGAGTTTTGGTATTGCTAAATCAATTATGTAAAGAGTGCAAATGCTAATGTGGGGAAAAGGGTGAAAAACATGTGCTGACAAGCTTCATGAGTATAGAGACAATATCGGGAAAGTAAGATAAAAAAAAATCCTATTTTGTTTTTATCATCAAAGAGCCTTTTCTTTAAAGGGATTGTTAACCATTTGAATTAATGGTTCATTAATAATTGTACCTATTTAACATTTGTGATAACCAGCAATGTTGAACCGTGTGGTAAAAATTACTGGCCGTTTGAGAACCTAAACGATAATCTTGGAAAAAGGGGGAAGTGTGTGAGCTCTATAACACCATACTAATGGCTAAAAATAGCCCAACTAAATGATCCAAAATGCTTGACCAGCCATTACAAAAAACACACCATCCCCCCTCATATTGTATGTTTTTGGAGTCGTTGAAATGTAGGGCATTTTTCAGACAAAGTAGATTGAACAGTCGTTCAGATTTCTTTAAAATTGTGCAATTGTGTTTCACAGCTTCTGTCTTATATAACTTCAGTGACATTAGAAACAACAAGTCCTAAGTGACATACTGCTTCCTCTAAAAGTCTCTAATCAAGTATTTCCTCTTTAAACAAAACAACACTCCAGACCAAAAAAAAGGACAATTGACGGAAGCTACTGTGCATGACCAAACCAACAGAATCCGAATGGAACTTATGTGCATCATCAAACAAATAAAATTATAAGATTGCTGGTCGATAAACAGGATGTAAGTAAACAATCTTCGTAAATAATCTTCAAGCACCTCCTGCTCCAAAAACAAATTTCCGGTTTTTGTTCTGGAGGAGCTCTTGTGTTCATTTCATTTATATTTATCTCTGGCTGCATTGTCAATCTCTACAATAGGTCAATTTCAAGGATGATCATGACAAGATTTTTTATAAACATAGACTATTTGATCAATAGATTAGTACCAGCTCAACTCTAATGGAGATTATTTCTATTTGACTCTGTGAGGGTTCTTTCTCATGCCCTTCAACGCTATTAGTGCACAACTTAATGTATTAATCATACATGCCTAAATGCAACAACGCAGGTCTAATTCCTGTTCTCTAGCAATGCTTGGTACTTTCGATTTGATGCTGTTTGTTGACATATCTCGCTGCAACCCATCTTCAACTCTCTGATCACTACTTAATCTTGATTCTACCTGTTTAAACCTGCTGTCTTCACTCGCCACATCCTATGACTCTCAATGTCCAGTTCCCTCCTCCTTTGTGCTGCCCAGGTTGAATATCCTCTGCTGTCATTTTCTTATATCAATCAGCTGTCTTTGACCCAGTGAACCATCTGATCCTCCTCTCCACTCTCTCAGGGCTGGGTGTCTAAGGCTCTGCACACTATTGGATTGCATCCTACCTGCCAGGCCACTTCTGTCATATCAAGAAGATCTGTGTTTGCCCCATGAGCTGTCTACTGGTGTCCTCCCAGGGATTAGTGCTAGGCCCTCTTTTCTCTGTTTTCATATGTCACTTGGCTCAATCATACTTTCACATGGACTTTCCTATAACAGCTATGTGGATTACAAAATGTTTTTCTTCTGACTCTTAAAAGTCCCTGCCTACCTTCAGGCAATGCTTACATATCCAAGCTTTATACTTACAACCAGGTGTACATAAAAAAAAAAAAAAGTGGATTAATGCATTTTCATACTTGATCCCTTTGGGGATCAAACCCATGCTCAAACACAATTGGCAACTCTGTCTTATTAGAAATTATAAACACATACTACAGATTAGACAATATACACTCAACTACAGGCTTATTAGGAACACCTGTTTAATTTCTCATTAATGCAATTATCTAATCAACCAATCACATGGCAGTTGCTTCAATGCATTTAGGGGTGTGGTCCTGGTCAAGACAATCTCCTGTACTCCAAACTGAATGTCAGAATGGGAAAGATAGGTGATTTAAGCAATTTTGAGCGTGGCATGGTTGTTGGTGCCAGACGGGCCGGTCTGAGTATTTCACAATCTGCTCAGTTACTGGGATTTTCACGCACAACCATTTCTAGGGTTTACAAAGAATGGTGTGAAAAGGGAAAAACATCCAGTATGCGGCAGTCCTGTGGGCGAAAATGCCTTGTTGATGCTAGAGGTCAGAGGAGAATGGGCCGACTGATTCAAGCTGATAGAAGAGCAACTTTGACTGAAATAACCACTCGTTATAACCGAGGTATGCAGCAAAGCATTTGTGAAGCCACAACACGCACAACCTTGAGGCGGATGGGCAACAACAGCAGAAGACCCCACCGGGTACCACTCATCTCCACTACAAATATGAAAAAAAGAGGCTACAATTTGCACAAGCTCACCAAAATTGGACAGTTGAAGACTGGAAGAATGTTGCCTGGTCTGATGAGTCTCGATTTCTGTTGAGACATTCAGATTGTAGTGTCAGAATTTGGCGTAAACAGAATGAGAACATGGATCCATCATGCCTTGTTAACACTGTGGTGGTGATGTAATGGTGTGGGGGATGTTTTCTTGGCACACTTTAGGCCCCTTAGTGCCAATTGGGCATTGTTTAAATGCCACGGCCTACCTGAGCATGTCCATCCCTTTATGACCACCATGTACCCATCCTCTGATGGCTACTTCCAGCAGGATAATGGACCATGTCACAAAGCTTGAATCATTTCAAATTGGTTTCTTGAACATGACATGGGGTTCACTGTACTGAAATGACCCCACAGTCACCAGATCTCAACCCAACAGAGCATCTTTGGTATGTGGTGGAACAGGAGCTTTGTGCCCTGGATGTGCATCCCACAAATCTCCATCAACTGCAAGATGCTATCCTATCAATATGGGCCAACATTTCTAAAGAATGCTTTCAGCACCTTGTTGAATCAATGCCACGTAGAATTAAGGCAGTTCTGAAGGCGAAAGGGGGTCAAACACAGTATTAGTATGGTGTTCCTAATAATCCTTTAGGTGAGTGTATTTAGTTGAGCACTAACACCAAATGAGGTCATAACACTCTCACTAAGCAAACTGAAACGGATTAATCTCAGACTACTTAATAATAAACCAGGCAGAATAAAATACAAGGCACAAATGATGCTTTGACCTGTCTTTTTTGAGAATCCCTGGGGTTTGGGTTTGTCCTGTAGGTCAGCATGTGGTGGTCACATTAAGGAATAGACCTCCTCAGAAGTTCTGAGTTAAATTGAGAGAGAAAAGTGTTTGTTGTCTTCCAACTCTATTTTTGGCTCCAACAGGAAGTGTGCAGTCATTTGTGCAGTCAAGTGTACAGTCATCAACTCCCCCTCATGTATTTAAACCCATTGGCATAGAATAAGCATGAGTTCACAATTGCAATTGTCCATTCCTTTGAGATGCTTTCTGAACAAGTATAGGAATGTATAGTGGGGCAAAAAAGTATTGAGTTACCCACCAATTGTGCAAATTCTCCCACTTAAAAAGATGAGGGAGGCCTGTAATTTTCATCATAGGTACACTTCAACTATGAGAGACAAAATGAGGGGAAGAAATCCAGGAAATCACATTGTAGGATTTTTTATGAATTTATTGGTAAATTCATCGATAAAAAAAGTATTTGGTCACCTACAAACAAGCAAGATTTCTGGCTCTCACAGTCCTGTAACTTCTTCTTTAAGAGGCTCCTCTGTCCTCCACTTGTTACCTGTATTAATGGTACCTGTTTGAACTTATTATCAGTATCAAAGACACCTGTCCACAACCTCAAACAGTCACACTCCAAACTCCACTATGGCCAAGACCAAAGAACTGTCAACAAAATTGTAGACCTGCACAAGGCTGGGAAGACTGAATCTGCAATAGGTAAGTAGCTTGGTGTGAAGAAATCAACTGTGGGAGCAATTATAAGAAAATGGAAGAAATACAAGACCACTTATCAGTGGTCACTTATCTCCCTCGATCCGGGACTCCTTGCAAGTGGGGTCAAAATGGGGTCAAAATGATCACAAGAACGGTGAGCAAAAATCCCAGAACCACACAGGGGGACCTAGTGAATGACCTGCAGGGAGCTGGGACCAATGTAACAAAGGCTACCATCAGTAACACACTACGCCGCCAGGGACTCAAATCCTGCAGTGCCAGATGTGTCCCCCTGCTTAAACCAGTACATGTCCAGGCCCGTCTGAGGTTTGCTAGAGAGCATTTGGATGGTCCAGAAGAGGATTGGGAGAATGTCATATGGTCAGCTGAAACCAAAATAGAACTTTTTGGTAAAAACTCAACTCGTTGTGTTTGGAGGAGAAAGAATGCTGAGTTGCATCCAAAGAACACCATACCTACTGTGAAGCATGGGGGTAGAAACATCATGCTTTGGGGCTGTTTTTCTGCAAAGGGACCAGGACGACTGATCCATGTAAAGGAAAGATTGAATGGGGCCATGTATAGTGAGATTTTGAGTGAAAACCTCATTCCATAAGCAAGGGCATTGAAGATGAAACGTCTTTCAGCATGACAATGATCCCAAACACACCGCCCGGGCTATGAAGGAGTGGCTTCGTAAGAAGCATTTCAAGGGCCTAGCCAGTCACCAGATCTCAACCCCATAGAAAATATTTGGAGGGAGTTGAAAGTCTGTGTTGCCCAGCGACAGCCCCAAAACATCACTGCTCTAGAGGAGATCTGAAAATACCAGCAACTGTGTGTGAAAACCTTGTGAAGACTTACAGAAAATATTTGATCTCTGTCATTGCCAACAAAGGGTATATAACAAAGTATTGAGATTAACTTTTGTTATTGACCAAATACTTATTATCCACCATAAATACTTATTTTCCACCAATAAATTCATTAAAAATTCAACAATGTGATTTTCTGGATTATTTTTCTTATTTTGTCTCTCATAGTTGAAGTGTACCTATGATGAAAATTACAGGCCTCTCTCATCTTGAGTGGGGGAACTTGCACAATTGGACTAAATACTTTCTTAATCAACGGGAAACTGGTACTACTTATATGTCACTTTGCCAGTTATGGGCATAATATAGCCATTGTAGATACTAAAGTACATGATTTCCTGTACTTACTTATTTTTACAAATAATTAGGGGGAAGGGCAAATTGGCAAGGTTGGATTTTGAAGGAGGCTTGGGGAATTGAGAGTTAATGTGTTATTCTGTCCACTTTGTTTGCTGGTCTGTCAATTGGTTTTTCATATGTTGATGTAATTCATTTGTATCCATAATCAAATTGAATTAATCTTTATTTATTTGGCTCTAGCACCACTGCACACTCAGTCCTTCTAAAACAACAACTAAACAAACACAAATTGGATGCATTGTCAACAGAGGACCAGATTTGTTTTTATCTTATGGTAAGCAGTGTTACTCAAGATGGTCTGTTGTAAACATTTGTTTTGCAGTCATAACTCTGGTTAATGTCAATCCCACATTATTTCTCATTTGACCACCTATTTTCAGTTATATTTCTGTCTGTTATCCTTCCAAAATATGTGGCCATTGTTTGACGTTGCTAGCCATGCCTTTCAGAATATTGCAAACAATGAACAACAAATCTAAATTGTCTATTTTCTGTTTTCATGGAAATATGAAATGTAATCATAGCTAATAATGTTTTTACTTAAAAATGTCCCAACATTTCCGAAAATGGATATAGCACATCATATGCTTTTAAGAGAATTATAGATCCTTGATGCACTTAAGTGCCATTATCCTGATTATAGGAGGGGCTTGTAACAGAATTGAAGTGACAAAGTGAGGTAATGCATTTGGAAAATTCAAATGTATATTTAATAAGCAGGTAGGGTTCAGTGCTTTTAACACAAAAGCCATGACATTAAATTTGAATAGACTTTGTGGAGAAGGATCCTCCTCCCTGAAACATGCAACAAAAACAAATGTTGTTAAGTCCTGGGACTTTCTCGAACATGAATCTCTGTGTTGTTTGAGCACTACATGTTATGAAATGATACAGCATTAGAACATGCCTCTGCGTTTGTAACAAAAACTTCTCTTCCCAAGTCTTCTAAACATATTTATGATACATATTACATTTTAGTTTAAGCTTACTTGTTTTTATGGAACTCAGCCAATGTCCCCCACATTATGAATGTCCACTGATTAATAGTGTTAATCAATTGAAACCTATTTTATCTCTGACTCCTAAAACACATCCATCCATCATCCATCCATCATCTTCTGCTTATCCGGGGCCGGGTCGCGGGGGCAGCAGTCTAAGCAGGGATGCCCAGACTTCCCTCTCCCCAGACACTTCCTCCAGATCTTCTGGGGGGCACCGAGGCGTTCCCAGGCCAGCCGGGAGACATAGTCCCTCCAGCGTGTCCTAGGTCTTCCCCGGGGTCTCCTCCCGGTGGGACGGGCCTGGAACACCTACCCAGGAAGGCGTTCCTGAGGCATCCGAAACAGATGCCCAAGCCACCTCAGCTGACCCCTCTCGATGTGGAGGAGCAGTGGCTCTACTCTGAGCTCCTCCCGGGTGACCGAGCTTCTCACCTTATCTCTACGGGATCGCCCAGCCACCATGCGGAGAAAGCTCATTTCGGCCGCCTGTATCCGGGATCTTGTCCTTTCGGTCATGACCCAAAGCTCATGACCATAGGTGAGAGTAGGAACGTAGATTGACCGGTAAATCGAGAGCTTCACCTCAGCTCTTTCTTCACCACGACAGACCGATACATTGACCGCATTACTGCAGAAGCTGCACCGATCCGTCTGTCAATCTCCCGTTCCATCCTTCCCTCACTCGTGAACAAGACCCCTAGATACTTAAACTCATCCACTTGAGGCAGGCACTCTCCACCAACCTGAAGTGGGCAAGCCACCCTTTTCCGACTGAGGACCATGGCCTCGGATTTGGAGGTACTGATTTTCATCCCCACCGCTTCACACTCGGCTGCAAACCATCCCAGTGCATGCTGAAGGTCCTGGCTTGAAGGGGCCAACACGACAACATCATCCGCAAAGAGCAGAGACGAAATCGTGTGGTCCTCAAACCTGACACCCTCCAGCCCCTGGCTGCGCCTAGAAATTCTGTCCATAAAAATTACGAACAGAACCGGCGACAAAGGGCAGCCCTGCTGGAGTCCAACATGCACTGGGAACAAGTCTGACTTACTGCCAGCAATGCGGACAAAGCTCCTGCTTTGGTCGTACAGGGATCTGACAGCCCTTAGCAAAGGACCCAGGACCCCATATTCCCGAAGCACTCTCCACAGGATGCCGCGAGGGACACAGTCGAATGCCTTCTCCACATCCACAAAACACATGTGGATTGGTTGGGCAAACTCCCATGAACCCTCCAACACCCCGTCGAGGGTATAGAGCTGGTCCAGTGTTCCACGGCCTGGACGAAAACCACACTGTTCCTCCTGAATCCGAGGTTCTACTATCGCCCGTATTCTCCTCTCCAGAACCCTGGCATAGACTTTCCCAGGGAGGCTGAGAAGTGTGATCCCCCTATAAGTTGGAACACACCCTCCGGTCCCCCTTCTTAAAATGAGGGACTACCACCCCGGTCTGCCATCCCAGAGGCACTGTCCCCTACTGCCACGCGATGTTGCACAGGCGTGTCAACCAAGACAGCCCCACAACATCCAGAGACTTGAGGTACTCAGGGCGGATCTCATCCACCCTCGGTGCCTTGCCACCGAGGAGTTTCTTGACTACTTCTGTGACTTCAGCCCGGATGAAGGACGAGTCCACCTCTGAGCCCTCATCCTCTGCTTCCTCAATGGAAGACGTGATGGCGGGATTGAGGAGATCCTCGATGTACTCCTTCCACCGCCCGACGACATCCTAAAACCAGCATATTTTATCTGCCTTTTTTGTGGAAAGGTTACCAGAATTTTGTACCACTGCTTTGGAGGCCTGACATGGCATGTAAACCACTATAGTGTGAAATAGATTTTCACTTGGTGTAAGCTATATACACTTCCTGGTGTTAAAATACTATGAGGTGTAATTGGGTAAGTGTTGATTCCCTATTACTGAGAGTATATAAACAGTTAAACAGAGAATAATATTGAAATTGGCAGTGCATTCAACATAAGAGGAACATTCAAATAGCAACATGAGGGTTGCTCATTAACTAGTTAAATTATATTTCCCAGTTGTAGTACCTTTGGAAAACAAAAATGTCTTCCTGAATTTGCTGAAGTGGTCACTAACCTTTTGATTGAAAAACTAAAATATTCCTATACTTTCCAACAATTCAGCCATTACCAGATCATCGGTCACTAGTAGTAAGTAAAAAAGAAAGAAGGATAATCTGGAATCAAACTTGCTTAATCATAGTGATAAGGTTATGTATTAGTGGCAGAGGACAATATCAGATTCTCAAAGTATGAAGGACAAACTCCTCTCATCTAGAAGCAATGTTTTTAGCCTCCCACTTGTGTGGTACCATAATGTTCAATGCACATTATCTATTCAAATGGAAAGGTGAGGAGTGAATCATTCCAATTAGGCTTCAAAAGAAGATCATCTATGTCTTTTTCAAAACTTGTTGCCGTGACGTCAAGCAGAGTTATTTTGAGATGCCATCGTCAGGTTGAATACCAGCCCTTTTAAGGGACCAGAAAATGTTTTATGTTCTTAAATATTGTATTTCATGTAGCCAAAGCTCTCACCCAAAGTTACTATCAAAGCTCATACATATTTGTATAGGTGGCTCCAGCAGATGGTTATCTGACATCTCTTCAACCCACAAAAATTAATTTCAGACAGCAAAGGACGTCATTATAATGTCCCCTGTGAGTTTTCACTGCAGGTAATGTAAGTAGACTTCGAACAGCTTATAAAAGCAGAAGCTTATTTACAAGAACATTCCAGAACAGTATAGTAGTCTAAAGCAGGTGTTTACCCCAATATATCTCCTTAATGCTAAATGCCATGCACAAAAAAAGCATCCCATCCCATTTTTACAATCTTTGTTATTACTTGACAGGGGATCAAGCTCCCTACCCCAGGGAAGGCATTCTGAAATGACATCATTATGATAAATTCAACATTCTGGGTAGGTGGCCTTATTTAAAATTGTGCTTTATCTCAAAAAGAGCAAAGGATTATTCAAGGCTGACCTGACTGCTATTACATGTGTGCCCCTTATGTTACTTTTACCCTCCAGTCCTGATCCCTGTTGTCCGTCTCTATGTCTGCCCCAGAGTAAAGGAAGTACAACTTCATCCTCTGGCTATTTTTAAAACTGACTGAAATATTCATCCTCAGGGTTCTCAAGGATATGCAACGGCAGCACAAACTGACAATGATACAGTGATATAGGGATCGGGGTCCAATCTCTCTCTTCATTTGGCCTCTCATTTATGCTTCCAAATTGTTTCCACTGAAAACCTTGTTTACTAATCCAGCTCCAGAATGACTTTCAATGCATTTCAGATTTCAATGTTTTCGTGCTGCTTTGGGGGAGTAAACAGTCATTTGAGGTTTTTCATTCACAGAGGGAATCATTATCTCATGCATTTATTTCCTACAAACATATAATTTGGAGATGGCTTCTGAAATAGACTAAGAAGTCAGATTTGCAATGTACTACAAGCTATAAACTGAATAAAGGCCAATGAATAGGATCCAACCCACAGTTGCAAAGATAAGTCATCCCACTGTGATTATAAATGTGATCAGTAAACTCTCATTTGGACAACATGGTAAAGTGGAGGGATGGGTAACCCTTCAAATTACAGCCCGTGACTTACATGGTAGTTCCCACGTAACACCTACATTGTTCCTACATAACTACCCATTCTTACCACGTACTTAGATTCTTTTTACTACGCGGTTACGTGGGAACTACCCTGTAAGTAACGGGCTGTAATTTGAAGGGTTACCGAGGGATGTATTTCATAAGAAATCACTGACATAGCTATTACTAGTAATATACTGGAAATATTTCTCATTATTATTGAATTTACTATATTCTTTATTTTACCAAGTGAATTGACTAACACCTGTATTTGCAGCCACAACCTGAATAAATCACAATAACAGATACAATAATATAATAATTAAATAAAAACAAAGTCATTGAAAATGGCTGCCATCTCAAGAGTCCATTCCTACCAGTAATCATCTAAACTGACCGAATGATTTTCTCCATCTTAAAAGTATATTTTAACCCATTCCATATGTGATGCATAAAGAAACTAAAAGCCCCTCTACTCAAATCACTGGAGTTATTAGGGATCTTTGCAGTTAGCTATCCCCATGCTCAGGTCTGGCAGCCTGTGCATCTACATGTTTAGTGTTAATAATACATGGCAGAGGTTTGTGCAGGAGGAATTAATAAACAAAGAGCACAATCTCAACACAGCTATAAAGACATCCTGCCTACTTTCTCATATATAGTTCATTATCATGAGTGCTGAACACTCAAAAGTTTGGGGTCACTTAGATATTTCCTTGTTTTCAATGAAAACATACATGAAAGCCAGTTTGCGCTATTCTGTGAAGGGAGTAGTACACAGATCCAACCAATACTGCCAATGGAACTGGAGCAGATACAGAGTCTGCATATTAGCCAATAGAGTATTTGTCCTATTGAAAATACCTATTGGAAGTGAAGAAAAAGCAATTTTAGCTGAAAATAAATGTTTACAGAACTAGAGGGATGATGTATGATAGTTCTGTCAGCAAACACCTACAGGTCTCACAATTTAAGCATACTGTCATGGTGCGGTGAGCAGCAGCGCCACCGTGCCATGTTTTCACAAGTTCCCATATTCTCACGAACACATCCCGGACTGTCACATGTTTTCAATCTTCCACACCAGGTCCCAATCTAGCTCGTTTGTATGTGTATATATGTTTCCCCTCTGCTCCCCACATTGTGGCTCATTGTGCTTGTCATGTTTGGATGTCGTGTATGTTGCCGTTATTGTAAGTACTTGTGTTATTTCATATTGTCGTTTTTTGCTGCTTTAGTCAGCCCTTTACTTTGTGTGTTTTGTGCTCGGTGTTTGTTTATTTCTTATCAATTAAAGAATCCACACCGACTACCCCTGCCTGCACCTGGTTCCTTGTCCATGCAACACTGCACTACACCACCGTTTGTGACAGAATGAGCCCCCTAATCTGGAACCCGCAGGCTATGACGGAGGAGGACCACCTATGGAATCGCCGCCTCCTCTCATGCATGCTCGGCACGTTCCTCTACCGAGACATGGAGCGGGAAGCTCCCTTTACGGTGGAGCGTGTCGAGCGTGTACTCGTGGAGGCGTGCAGACAACGGGCCATCACCAGCACGAAGGAGCTGCTGGCCCGGTACCCATTCCGTCTGCGGAGGGACATCTTCCCTTCGTCTGGGAAAGCACAGAAGAGGGCAAGGTGCCCAAAGCTCAGCCCGAGGTCCCCCCAGGAACATTTTAGGGGGGGGCTGAGTGGGTGCCCGAGGGAAGCCCCGACGGCGCCCCCTCTATGTCCGGGGCCTCCTCGACCCCGTGCAGGCTGGCCAGGCTGTAGGCTGGCAATTAGGCGCACACCGCTTCCTGCTCCGCGGCCTTCCGCCGCCCCTGTCCCTGCGCCACGGCGCCGATTGCCCCCTGCTGCATTGGAGCAGCAGCCAGCGCCTCCTACCTGCCAGCAGCGGCAGTCAGCGCCCCCTGCTGCATTGGAGCAGCAGCCAGCGCCTCCTACCTGCCAGCAGCGGCAGTCAGCGCCCCCTGCTGCATTGGAGCAGCAGCCAGCGCCTCCTTCCTGCCAGTGGCAGCAGCCTGCACCGCCTGAGGCCGAGGAGGAGTGGCCTGCACCGCCTGAGGCCGAGGAGGAGTGGCCTGCACCGCCTGAGGCCGAGGAGGAGTGGCCTGCACCGCCTGAGGCCGAGGAGGAGTGGCCTGCACCGCCTGAGCTTGCCGGGGTTTGGCTGCCACCGCCCTCTCCTGTCCCGGCCGCCCCGGCGCCTCCTTCGGCTCTTCCGGCTACCGACCCTCCTTCGGCTCTTCCGGCTACCGACCCTCCTTCGGCTCTTCCGGCTACCGACCCTCCTTCGGCTCTTCCGGCTACCGACCCTCCTTCGGCTCTTCCGGCTACCGACCCTCCTTCGGCTCTTCCGGCTACCGACCCACCGTCGGCTCTTCCGGCTACCGACCCACCGTCGGCTCTTCCGGCTACCGACCCACCGTCGGCTCTTCCGGCTACCGACCCACCGTCGGCTCTTCCGGCTACCGACCCTCCGTCGGCTCTTCCGGCTACCGACCCACCGTCGGCTCTTCCGGCTACCGACCCACCGTCGGCTCTTCCGGCTACCGACCCTCCTTCGGCTCTTCCGGCTACCGACCCTCCGTCGGCTCTCCCGGCCTCTGACCCTCCGCCGGCTACCGACCCTCCGTCGGCTCTCCCGGCCTCTGACCCTCCGCCGGCTACCGACCCTCCGTCGGCTCTCCCGGCCTCTGACCCTCCGCCGGCTACCGACCCTCCGTCGGCTCTCCCGGCCTCTGACCCTCCGCCGGCTACCGACCCTCCGTCGGCTCTCCCGGCCTCTGACCCTCCGCCGGCTACCGACCCTCCGTCGGCTCTCCCGGCCTCTGACCCTCCGCCGGCTACCGACCCTCCGTCGGCTCTCCCGGCCTCTGACCCTCCGCCGGCTACCGACCCATCGTCGGCTCTCCCGGCCTCTGACCCTCCGCCGGCTACCGACCCATCGTCGGCTCTCCCGGCCTCTGACCCTCCGCCGGCTACCGACCCTCCGTCGGCTCTCCCGGCCTCTGACCCTCCGCCAGCTCCTGATCTTCAGCCGGTTCTGCCTCCCCGGCCTGTCCCGGCGGCTCCGCCACCCTGGTTAGTCGCGGCTGTTCCGCCCCCTCGGCGGGTTTGTGCCGATGGGGGTACTGTGCTGCCCCGCCCCCCCTCCCTTGGGCTGGGGTTCGTCTTGGCCCGTCCGGTGGCCGGGCCTTTGGGGGGGGGTACTGTCATGGTGCGGTGAGCAGCAGCGCCACCGTGCCATGTTTTCACAAGTTCCCATATTCTCACGAACACATCCCGGACTGTCACATGTTTTCAATCTTCCACACCAGGTCCCAATCTAGCTCGTTTGTATGTGTATATATGTTTCCCCTCTGCTCCCCACATTGTGGCTCATTGTGCTTGTCATGTTTGGATGTCGTGTATGTTGCCGTTATTGTAAGTACTTGTGTTATTTCATATTGTCGTTTTTTGCTGCTTTAGTCAGCCCTTTACTTTGTGTGTTTTGTGCTCGGTGTTTGTTTATTTCTTATCAATTAAAGAATCCACACCGACTACCCCTGCCTGCACCTGGTTCCTTGTCCATGCAACACTGCACTACACCACCGTTTGTGACACATACCCTTTTCTTCCTTTATGGGGCTATTTCAATTAACATGTCATTGTGGGTCATTTGTAGTGGTTGTTATTGACAGTTTTATTTTGTTTACCAAAAGCAACATTGTGAGAATTTAACGCCTCAAGTAGTGGTCAATTTTATAAAATGAATTGGCATAGTGGTTTTATGGTTTATGGTTTAATGTTTACTAGATTACAAATAATCATTCTAATACTAACCGCAAGTTAATGCTTATTTTATTAATGTTTGCTTTGCGATACCTACAAGACAAAATGTTGTGGAGGTAAACTATTCACATAAGCCTCTTCTATGTATTTTTTGTAGGTGAAAGGCATGGCTTATCCGAGTGGTTGGAGTCAGATTGATTAGGAAAAGAAGTGTAAGAGCAAGAAGGGAAAGACATTTTCTCTTCGTTAAGGCATTACAGAAAGTTGGTTTGTTGCAGTTGCAGTTGTCTTCATAATGTAGTAGACTGGGTTTCTCATGTTGTGAAATGCAGTTATGTGATTGGTTCTGGGGATCACGTGGTTCGGGGGGGGGGGGTCAGAAAGCTCGCAAGGGAGCTGCAGAGCAGAGTGTGTATCAGCTGTTGTGCCGAGCAGTTTTCAGTAAACGCTATTGAGTTATTCCAACCCCCGTCTACCGTGTCTTTATCTAGCACCCAAGATATTAAATTGGCGACGAGGATGGGATCATAGGACGAGTGGAAGAGTTCAAGGAGTCGTGGAAGGATTTTGCATCCTACCTGGAGAGATTTGAACTATGGCTATTGGCAAATGAAATAAAAGCAGAAAAACAGGTCAGTGTATTTTTAGCATGCATTGGACCAGAAATGTATGGACTTCTGAAGAACTTGGTCATACCAAAGAAGCCTGCAGTAAAAAGGAGAGTCAGTGACGGATTACATAGTGGCTATAAGACAATTGTCGAAGGATTGTTAATATGGAGCTCACTTAGATGACGCATTGAGAGATCGTCTGGTGAGTAGACTGTCTACTGAGTCTATTCAAAGAAAATTACTGACAGAAAGAGAGCTGACATTTGCCCGAGCATGTGAGATAGCGTCGACGTAGGAGATGGCGTCAAAGAATTCTCTTTGAAATCTTGGGAAAAGTACAGGCTACAGCTGTAAATCAAGTCTCTAAATCATATCTTGGAAGCAAAGGACAACGCCAGTTTAGACATGGGAATGAGAATCCAAAACTGTGTCAAGCCGTGCAGAAGGTACCTGCGGTGGCACTGCTCCATCCCTGGCGGTGGCCTGTCAGAGTGTGGCAGAGGATCCGTCTGGACTTCGCGGAGAAAGATAGACAGTACTACCTAGTGATAGTGGATAGTCATTCTAAATGGCTGGAGGTTTTCCACATGACCTCAACAACATCAAGCCGAACCATAGAGGTGTTGCGCAACCTATTTGCTGCATATGGTCTTCCGGAAGAGGTCGTGTCAGATAATGGACCCCAGTTCGTCTCCGCAGAATTCAAGCAGTTCCTTGACAAAAATGGTGTAAAACAAACTCTGGTCCCACCATATCATCCAGCATCGAATGGAGCGGCTAAGAGGTCGGTGCAAATACTGAAGCGTGCTCTTGTGAAGCAAGTTATGCGGTTATGCGACGTGGGTGTAAGGCGGGTAGATGAGACACTGATTCTGCCTGCCTCGTGCATTGTGGCGCTGGTTCTGTGGGACGTGGACATTCAGCGGGCGTTGCACGGCGAACCTGGGCCTCCTGGGTGTCCTGCGGATCGTCAGTACGTCCTGCTGGATGTTCGTGACCGTCTCATTTACTGTCCCCTTCCACGGGTCACCCGGGCATAGACCGTACTGTGCGCTGCCTTACCAACAAGTACTGGTGGCCTGGCCTGGCCAAGGATGTGAGAGTGTACGTGTCCTGCTGTTCGGGGTGCACTACGGGTGCCGGAGGACATTGTTTCTGACCGGGCCCCCAGTTCACGTCTCGGGTCTGGAAGGCTTTTATGGGCCAATTGGGGGTCTCGGTCAGCCTCACCTCCGGGTTCCAACCCGAAGCTAATGGGCAGTTGGAGCGTGTGAACCAAGACCTGGGGAGGTTCCTGCGGTCCTATTGCCAGGACCGGCCAGGGGAGTGGTCGGACTTCCTGCCCTGGGCAGAATATGCCCAGAATTTGCTCCGCCACTCCTCCACTTCCTTGACCCCCTTTCAGTGTGTCCTGGGGTACCAGCCGGTCTTGGCACCCTGGCAGAGCCAGCCCGAGACCGGGGCTCGGGCGGTGGACGCCGGGGCTCGCTAGAAGTCCGTTGTCGACCGCCGGCGTAGCGACTCCCCGGTCTACGCGGTGGGCGACCGGGTCTGGCTCTCGACCCGGAACCTCCCTCTCCGCCTGCCAAGCCGGAAGCTGGGCCCGCGGTTTGTGGGGCCGTTTAAGGTCCTGGGGAGAGTGAACGAGGTAACCTATAAGTTACAACTTCCCCCTGATTACAGGATTAATGCCTCGTTCCATGTGTCTCTCCTCAGGCCGGTGGTGGCTGGTCCCCTCCAGCAATCTGGTCCCCTCCCGACGTGGTGTTCGGCGCACGTCATCGCCGGCCTTCTAGCCACGACGCTCCTCCTCCCATGGCACTGTCATGTCTTCTTATTGCACACACCTGGTGTCCATTCCCTCATTATGTTGCCTATATTAGTTCCTGTGTTTCTGGGTGTCTTTGTGTGGTATTGTTCTAGGTCTTACATTACTGGAGATACGTTTGTTTTAGTGCTTGTGCGCAGTTTTATAGCGTGCCTTTGATTTTGTATATTGAAAATACAAGTTATGTTTATCGCCTCCCTGCGTTTGACTCGAGTTTCTCTTCTACACACTCCACTACACCTGCATCGTGACATGATTAATAGCAAGGTAATATGAGTGAAGATCTTTGCTTTAGTTTGCAGAGGTAATGCCTGGCTGTTACACTGCAACTATGCAGAAAGTAAAATGGAAACATTGAAATTATAAAGAAACAACTGGTAAAGAAAGGGGGTTATAAAACGGGAAAGCAGAGGGCTAATACTGCATAGTAATTGGAGGAAAGTTCAGACTATCACTATCTGCAACCATATACACATTTGTGAATTGAACAATTAATATTCAAGGAACTGATAGGTACACTCAAAATACTCATGAAATAAAAGTTTAAACAAGGAGAAGGCAAATGCTGTATTGCATGTTAATAATACAGCAGCTTTGCAGTAAAACTACATGGTGTAGAATTGTAAATACAGGGGAACTGATGTGTAGTTACCATGTTGTTACTGTACTCAGTTGTTTCCTTTTTGTTTCAATGTCGTTTCCCGGAAATTACTAAGGTACTACCTTATTATTTCCATCCTGCCAAAACTGAAAACTCAGAAATTCCAAGTGAAAAAGAACTCTAAAAATACATGATTCAATTACAATGTAAACAGTAAAAAGCTCTATTTGGATAAGAGAACACCCCCCTTAGAATTGCTATTGCAAAATTCAAGCCAAAAGTGGCAAAAACCGGCAAAAACTGGTCAATGTGTGCATGTGACCACAATATAACAAGAGCTCAACAAATCTGGCCTCTATGGGAGGGTGCCAAGAAGAAAACATTCCTCAAAATAGGCAACATCACCTCTCATTTGAACTTTGCAAGTTGTGGATTATGAGGCCAAGCGGCAAAAGTTGTTGTGGTCAGATATGAACAAAATACACTTTTTGTCCTGAACGCAAAAATAATTGGCAAAAATACATCTTTCCACCCAATACATCTTTTAAAGATTGAAAAAAAAAAAACATTTCACTTGTAGGTACCTGTGTAGGTACCTGTGTGTAAATAAAGTGGGAAAATGTCTGATTTTAGGTGTTTTCTTTTCAGGCCGTAAGGCTATACAATGTTGAGAGATTAAGGGCATGAGAAACGTAATACAACATATACACTCACCTAAAGGATTATCAGGGACACCTGTTCAATTTCTCATTAATGCAATTATCTAATCAATCAATCACATGGCAGTTGCTTCAATGCATTTAGGGGTGTGGTCCTGGTCAAGACAATCTCCTGAACTCCAAACTGAATGTCAGAAAGGTGATTTAAGCAATTTTGAGCATGGCATGGTTGTTGGTGCCAGACGGGCCGGTCTGAGTATTTCACAATCTGCTCAGTTACTGGGATTTTCAAACCCAACCATTTCTAGGGGTTTACAAAGAATGGTGTGAAAAGGGAAAAACATCCAGTATGCGGCAGTCCTGTGGGCGAAAATGCCTTGTTGATGCTAGAGGTCAGAGGAGAATGGGCCGACTGATTCAAGCTGATAGAAGAGCAACTTTGACTGAAATAACCACTCGTTATAACCGAGGTATGCAGCAAAGCATTTGTGAAGCCACAACACGCACAATCTTGAGGCGGATGGGCTACAACAGCAGAAGACCCCACCGGGTACCACTCATCTCCACTACAAATACGAAAAAGAGGCTACAATTTGCACAAGCTCACCTGGAAGAATGTTGCCTGGTCTGATGAGTCTCGATTTCTGTTGAGACATTCAGATGGTAGAGTCAGAATTTGGCGTAAACAGAATGAGAACATGGATCCATCATGCCTTGTTACCACTGTGGTGGTGGTGTAATGGTGTGGGGGATGATTTCTTGGCACACTTTAGGCCCCTTAGTGCCAATTGGGCATCTTTTAAATGACACGGCCTACCTGAGCATTGTTTCTGACCATGTCCATCCCTTTATGACCACCATGTACCCATCCTCTGATGGCTACTTCCAGCAGGATAATGCACCATGTCACAAAGCTCGAATAATTTCTAATTGGTTTCTTGAACATGACAATGAGTTCACTGTACTGAAATGGCCCCCACAGTCACCAGATCTCAACCCAATAGAGCATCTTTGGGATGTAGTGGAACGGGAGCTTCGTGCCCTGGATGTGCATCCCACAAATCTCCAACATTTCTAAAGAATTTTTTCAGGACCTTGTTGAATCAATGCCACATAGAATTAAGGCAGTTCTGAAGGCGAAAGGGGGTCAAACACAGTATTAGTATGGTGTTCCTAATAATCCTTTAGGTGAGTGTAAGTGCTGACTAACTCTGAACAACGGACAATAGATAGGACGTGATGTCCGTTAATGATGGGCCCCACACATCCTATCCATACCTCCTGATAGGAGTTGTCATAGACTTACTGAATAGACCTACAGTATGGACAATAGGTTGGATCATACCTTTGTGATGAAACGTGTCTTTTCCTGTTATTATAGGTGCATTTTAGTTCCATACTCTTGTTAAAGAACACAACACAGAGGAATGGAACTGGTTCGATGTATTGTGTTATATGAGGTGCCGTATAGAAAAAAATCTGGTATCAATTATTGAGGGGCCCCAGACAACCCGATAAGTGTTCGTGGAGCCAAGAACTGAAGAGGGGACACTATACCAGGCACATAAGGTTAGGATATATAGAATACACTTATGAGATTGGAAGACAGCCAAACAGTGGAGGGGACGGGCTGGAGGTTTGGTCTAATATAAATATGCTGTTAATAAAGACAAAAACATTGGGAGAACATGTAAGAATTGTATGATCAACATCTTGGACTTATGCATATAAAGAAAATTCACCCCTGACGTGCAGTTGAATGATTTTGTTCATATATACAGTATATATATACAGCTCCGGAAATTAAGAGACCACTGCATACTGAACGTTTGTGTTCCTCACTCAATACTTGGAGTGGTCTCTTAATTATTCCGGAGCTGTATTGTTCTCTTTCTGTCAAATTTTTCTATCTGTCTCTCTTGATTTTCTCTATATGTTTGTTTTGCTCTAATCCACTTTCACCAGGGCATGATGGGGCAAGCGATAACAGGGACTTGAGAGGACGGGTGAGAAAGAGCCTGAATGGCAACTCAAGTGAAAAGATAACAGACCAGAGTGTCACCCGAGGAAAGGGAGACATGTCTCTTTCTCTCTCACTCGTTTTCTCTTTTTATCCAGAGTTTCCGTTTGACTGTTCCCATTCTTTCCAAGCAGTTAGTTGGCAAAATAAAAAAATCCTCCCCCCTGCCTTGAGCCTGAGAAAGAGAGTAGCTGGCAAATTATTCACACTCGTGCACCACAGAGCGCTAGGCGCTGCTTCCTGTCTGCCGTTTGATTAAAATTCCAGGGCACCAGAATGCAGGGAGTGATGTATGAGCAGGTGGCTCGGGGGTGGGGTGGGCAGGGGATGTGGGGAGAGGGGGCGTGTCTGGGGGTGGGGGCAGTTTAATATGCATGAGAGGACGGGGAAAATTCTCTGTGTCTGCAGTTTTTCAATCGATGGCCCTCGGCGGGTTTGCCTCCTCTTGGCATTTCTCCCGGTGAATGGAGCTGAGGGCATTGGCACAGCTCAGGGGCTGGAGATTAGGACCCACTGACACAGTTTACTCCTGTCTGACCAGTGACATCAATTTGGCCAGGCCCAATTTGGCCAGGCAAAATAGGTTGTCAGCTTGTGTGCAGGTCAGTGAATGTTTTTATATGTAATTCATTTATTATTACATCTTTTAAAATGTTGAAATATAAACAAATGTTGTAGTTGTTGCTCTATGCCCTTTTCAGCTTTGCCAGCTGAGTGTCAACAGCAGGCTTTTTGTGTTGTGTGCACAGGCCATTCCTGTTTGGAATATGACTCCTGTGTGCATAACTACAGGCGCCAGATTACGAGGCCATCATGTCCCTATTATTTCTAACGTTTGCTAGGGTCAGCACAAGCATACTAGGGTCAACACAAGCAACTCTAACCATTTAAACTGTGAGCTATGGTTCTAAGGATTTCATGTCACAATTCATAGAGAGACAGGACACAGGTACAGGAAGAACTGATAATTTAAATAAATAAGACTAAGACACAAAAACAACATTGCATAGGAACAAAAAGCAAACACATAGACTGACAAGATACATTAGGAAAGGAGGAACTGCAAATAGGGACAGTGATCAGGAACAGCAGAGTGCATTAAAAAAAACACAGTTGTCCTTGCTCTAAATAAGGGAGATACGGTAAGCCTGACATACCAGTACCCCCCAAAGGCCTGGCTTCAGCCGCAAGACCAATGAGAAGGGGGGAGGGGCGGAGCGGGTGGGGGCAAGTCCAGAAGTGACACAACTGTACAGTAAGTATAACCACATATTTTAATTAAAAGACTACAATACAATAAGGCTTAACAGGACTCAAGTAAAACAAAGTAAAAAAAAAAGTAACATGCAACAATGTCTGACAAAATGACAAGAAACTAGGGAAACTAAATACGGAGGTGATGAGGAGAAAACTCAGACCCTGGTTCTTTAGGTTTCTTGTTAAGGTTTGTCCCTTTTAGAGAGGTTTTCATAGACACTTTTTTTCCTAGAACCTGTTGTTGCTTGCTTTTTGGGGTTTCAGGCTGGGTGTTTTTTAAAAGCAATCTGTGACAACTGATTATGTAAAAAGGGCTTCATAGAATACATTTGATAGATTGATTGAAGTGTAATCCCACTGTCTTTTTGTATTATATGTTTTTAAAACTGATCCACAAAACCATAAGCAGTATCTTTAGGTATCCCAAATTTGCTTCTGCCTTTCAACGCAATGCTTCACTTGCTTTACTTTCACCTTGGTTAACCAGCTACAGGCTGGTATATATAGTTATTTAAAAAATGCTAATGAAAAAACTATGTAGAGTGGAAAATTATTCCATACACTATTAATATGCTATTCAGTGGTTGTTTTCTTGCTTGAACAGAACATTTTTGCAACCAGGAAATGACAGAGAGATTCTATTTGGTTTTGTAATTTGCGTTTGAAAAAAGATGATTGCAGGTGAAACTGATGGAAGAGAAGTAGGGTGAAGCTTTTCAATCTACCAACTTTTCAATCTACCAACTGCCCTTTATACTGACCAACAGAAATTCAGCATTATAGCATCTGCTGTGTATGCACACACATTCAATTTCTGCTAAGTAAGTGTTGTCAAAAACTATCATTCTACTATTAGTACACAGATATTTCAATACATATGACAATACAACATAATTCATATATCATGGGAATGTTCATATAATATTCATATAACAATTCATTTAACATCCATTCCAGGGTAATGCTTAACTGCCAAGCTGAATTTTGGTTTTCACCTTTGCACAATTTGATTGACATAAACTACAACATGTACAAATGTTCCCTAATTAAAATGGCCACACTCTGCATAATAGACAGACAGCACAGCATACAGCCCCACTGGGCATTTGTCTGATACAGTGCATTTGTCTGCTGCTGCAGTTTTGCATATGAACAGCATTTTCTTTGTCAATTGAGTTGCCTTTGTTATATGTTGGATACAGTTACATCAAAGATTACATAATACATATCTGTTTGATAATGCGGATGTGTTCTAATCTAAGCCACTCATGTGTTGGAATTTTAAAACAAATGTAATACATGTTTTTGGGGGGCCACTACGCTTTTTGGAACACAACTAAACCCTTTCAAATGAACCATCTTGTTAGATCATTAGTCAATTAGTCATTAGCATTACAGGCAAATCAAGCCTACTTGTTCTTTTCAGAACAACATCTCCCTGGCCGCTGCCATCTAACATCCATCCCTCCCTGGGGGCATAACAGTCACAGAGAATTTGCCCTGACAAACATTGGGGATGTGGTCCCCCTCTCCAAATTGTGGTAACGGGATTACAAGCCCTGAACTCAAACTTCTCTTGTGGCACTTATCCAATCACAGTGAGACAGTCAGAAAACAATGATAAAGTCACGGTCGGTGGCTGCTGGGACTGGCGTTGATGTTGTATCTGTGTGATCCTTGAAAAGGATATGCAGTTGTATGTGCATGTGTGTCTACGAGCAATGTCAGTGATTTTCCACTGTCAGTAACCCAACGTACACTACCATTCAATAGCTTGAGGTCACTAAGTAATGTCCTTGCGTTTGAAAGAAATGCAAATTTTTTGTCCATTAAAATAACATAATATTAATCATAGATACATTGTAGACAATGTTAATGTTATAAATGACTACTTTAGTTGGAAATGGCAGATTTTGTTGATTTTGTTGTATGGCATGTTGTATTTGCTAATCTAAGTTTAGCATTTTAAAAGGTAATTGATCATTAGAATCCCCTTTTGCAATTATGTTAGCACAGCTGTTCAAAATGTTTATTTGTCATTTGCAATAAAAAGTTACGGCAATGAAATGCTTGGTTTTCCTTCTTAAAAGTTAAAAAGTAACAATAATTAGGCAGGTGTGCATGGACTATGGATGGAAGGGAAGAGGGGTTCCCGAGTTGAGCAGCCTTACACTCTGTGGAAAGAAGCTGTCGCGTAGCCTGTTTGTTTTGGACTGAATACTCCTGTGATTTCTGCCTGACGGCAGCTTGGTAAATAGTCCGTGGCATGGGTGTCTAGGATATGTAATGATCCGTTTGCTCCTCCTCCTATACCTCTCAGTGTAGAGATCCTGCAGGGATGGCAGGTCAGACCTTGTGATGCTCTCTGCTGTTTTAATCACCCTCTGAAGTGCTTTGCGGTCGAGGGCGGTGCAGCTGCCATATCAGGCAGTGACACAGCTGGTCAGGATACTCTCGATAGTGCATCTGTAGAAGTTGGTGAGTATCCTGGAATCCATGCCAAATCTCTTTAATCGGCATAGGAAGAAGAGCCGTTTCCTGGCCTCCTTCACCACAATGTTAGAGTGATGAGACCAGCATCAAGTTGTCACTGATGTTGACCCCGAGGAACCTGAGAACTCTCTCTACTGCAGACCCAATGATATGTATGGGGGCGTGGTCTCCCCGCCGCTGCTTCCTGTGATCAACAGTCATCTCCTTTGTTTTGCTGATATTGAGCTGGAGGTTGTTATCCTGACACAAAGTCAGCTGAAAAGTGTTTTGCTGAGTAAAGAAGCAATAAAACTGTCCTTTAGACTAGTTCAGTATCTGGAGCATCAGCAATTATGGGTTCGATTACAGGCTCAAAATGGCTATAAATAACAAACTCGTCAGTGTAATCTTGTTCTGAGAAATTAAAGCTATTCCGTGAGAGAAATTGTAAAGAAACTGAAGATCTTCTTTCACAGAACAGGCAGAACAGGCTTTTTCTTCTAGGCAGAGTTGCAAAAAAAAGCCAAATCTCAGACTGACCAATAAAAATAGAATCATCCTCCAAAAAAATGACAAGAATCTAGGGAGACTAAATAGGGAGGTGATGAGGGGAAAACTCAGTGAAGTGAAAAAAGTGTATGGACAGGCAAATCTAAGTTTGAGATATTTGGATCACAAAGAACATTTGTGAGATGAAAGTGATTGCAATTCTAAATGTGCAATCAAGGCAAATTGAAGTTGCATGTGCAACTGAAATGCAGGGATAGCAGCAATGAGGTAGACTTGTAATTGAAAAAACTGAAAACGTCCTTATCAGACTTCAAAGGAATGTCAGAGTCCAGTAGTACAAAGAGAGTACCTCAACAAGGTCCCTGAGAGGTAGTACTAAGCGGTGGGCAGGTGGGTATGGTTAGTGCACAGAGTTCAGCAGGGCTATAACAGATTGAAAGAAACTGTTCCTGAGCCTGCTGGTGCGGAAACAAAGTGTCCTGTACCGTCTGCCTGATGGTAGGATTGCAAACCGTTTGTGGCATGGATGTGAAGGTTCCCTGATGATTCTGTGCGCCCTATGCAGACACCGCTTACGGTGGAGGTGAAAGATGGCTGGGAGCAGGGCACCTGTCATGTGCTGGGCAGTTTTCATCACCCGTTGTAGGGCTTTTTGGTAAGACACGTAGCATCCGCCAAACCAGAATGTGCAGCGGTAAAAGTTCACAAGAATTTGTCTAACCCTATCCTTAACTTCAATAACCTGAACTTATGCCTCTAGTAAATCCTTACCTGTAATAAAAATGTAGGCATTAAACTAATTAACTGCAATTCTAACACTATGCCAAAGTGTACGATTTAACCATACCCTAACACCTAAACCAAAGTTCACATTTTGCCTAATGGGAACCAGGAAAAAATAACATAATTGGACCAATTTGTCAGGTCTTACTATCTTTTTAGGGAGCATATACTTTGATCACACACATCCACACATAAACGTGTATCATAGATACACTTTTATGCTTTACTATCCTTAATTCAGAATCCCATATTTCCTAACCCCTAATCCCAATCTTACTCACAAAATCCTAAAATTCAACCAAACCTACACCTCTGTTGTAATCCCAATTTAGTTTTTCCCCTTAACTCCAATCCTGAAAATAGCTATTTTCTTAAAGGGGACTGTAAACACACAATTGTCCCATTTTTACAATGCCTGATGGGATTTTTGCCCTTGTACACACTCAAACACTCAGACACAGGCCTCTTAAATATAGTTACATGGTTACTATATATGCATTGTCACGATCCATTCTTTTAAAATTGTCTGGAAATATTCATCATTGTATTTGTAACAAAGTATTTGCTGAAACAATCTGTTCTTAAGTGGACACTCCATGTTAATTTACATTTTAGTCTGCAAGGATTTAATTGTAGATCACCTCAGATTCTGAAGCACTTCGCATGCTGTTATGTTGACAAGCTTGGCTATGTTTTGTTATGTCATGCAGAGTGCTATATAATGGGGCACATTTTTACCTTCCTGCAAACCGTTCCCACCAACAATGTCCACTAGTAGGAAATTCCTCACTTGTTTCTGCATACACCCATTTACTTTTACAGTGTTTTTCTATAATCATGGCAATTTGGCATAGCCATTCACAGAAACTGAAACTTCATCACCCTATCAATAATAATGTCTGAGCATAGACAGACAGGTAGTCTATTTAAAATATCTGACATATCCTTCTTGTTATTCAAAGAATAAAGAAATTATCTATCTAAAAAGTATCCTTTTGATCCAGCTTTTCTCACAGATTTTGAGATATAAAATGTGTGATAAAAGGGCCAGCCTCGTTGGAGAACTCCCAGCATACTCAGAAGAGCTGATGTTAAGATATGTGTCCTCCAAATCACATCCAATAACATTCTGGTTCTTATCATGCCTCTCACAAGCACCCACTACCAAAACATATGACCCACCTACCAAGTTGGATTACTAACCCAGAAAAAACCTGGAGGGCTAACTGCGAGGGCAGGGACTTCATTGTTGTGCATTTCAGGGGCTCCAAAAACTGTTGTTAAGATGTTAACTTGTAGAACACTTCACCTTATAAAGAACACTTCTGGTGGAGAAAAGGTTATTCGGATAAAGATGGTTTTTGTTACAGCTATATTGCTTTAAAAATTACCAGTTTGGAGGCCTACATTTAAGAGTGAAACATCTTGTAGAATAACAGTGGCACTTTTGTAAACGCAGCATACATTGTCAGTTTAAAAAATATCACAGCAAAACGCTAAAACATTCTACCCATATACCAACAGAAATGTGATACCATATTCCAAAGGATTTTCTTATAGCATCCTTGATGGACCACTTCAAACATCTCCAA